>NC_085091.1:7745341-8045341 GCF_963422355.1 Corticium candelabrum | reverse complement strand
ACGAACTACCAAAATAGTCACTAAATTTCCAGTAAAAAATTAGTGTATTTAATTGAATTAAACTAAAGACACCTTATCACCCAACCTTGTGTTCACAAGATAACAGAGTTAATAATCTTTCTAGCAAGGATATAATTAACAACGTTTTGACACTAACCTCATGCTAAAGGTAATTTCAATTCTCTCAAAGATTGAATTTGTCATCCATAATTAAACATTCAGTGCTTTTGAAATCTATTACTTGCTAATTGAAAGAAACTGAAATTGTCATAAAGCTGTTTTGTAACTAATAGTTCAGTTGTATTGACCAAAAGTCTTTGTCCTCTCATAGGTGTTCACTAGACACAAAGCAGTGTTAACTTTAATTAAGTAAACAAAGTGGCTAAACATCCACTGACTGACCACATGGAATAGACATTTTCACAACAATAACTTTACTTACTAGCTAGCCTACAGACATTTGTTATCTAAGTCTTCCAATAGCACGTACTCTGAAATCATAAGGGATTGAGGTTGTATGATACACATGTCGGGAACAGTTATAATTACAATTAATTTTTATTAGTAATACTCATGCAAACATGTAAAAAATCAATTACTACTAACCTACATTGAGTATACAGGATTCTAGCCAGGCATGATAAGGCGGCCCGCTCCGCCTTCAGACCTGCCCGTTACGCCTTCAACATACCCGGTACGCTTCCAACATACTGGCATAGTCTCGCGTAGCCAGACCCTTCCCGCCTACATCCTTCCGGCGAGAAAGGGTCTGGGGAAATGCTTTGTATAGGTTTGTTCTGCCGCCGTCATTCCGGTGGGGTAAAGAGGTGTTTAAACGGTCTTCGGTGGGCTATCAATATTCATAATGAACACGACAACACGCGTGTAGCAGATGTCATATCATGACGAGGTAGTTGTTTTAGCGTTCCAATAAACAACACTTGCAACAACAGCGAGACTCGCAGTTTGAGCTCTACGTTTGTCTGAGCAACGGACGAGCAATTAATTAATTGCATGCATGGTTGAAGCAGCAATCGTTTGTCTGCGTGGCTGCTTTTCCAGGTGCAGTATACCTAGCCTACAGGAACGTACGTGTCAGCTAACAAAAAGTCTTCAGGTCTGTCCGCGGTAAACGATCCACGTCTAGGTCGATGTGACACATGGGCAGCTCGTCAAACAATGACGACACCACACGGACTTGTAGACAAAGACTAGATACGCAACAGGTAGGCTGAACGACACTTGAGATGTCGCTCCGTCTCCGACACGTCAGCGAAAGCAAACCGAAGCAGCCAAGCCACGCAGACAAACAATTGCTGCTCGCGCTCTCATCAACAAATCTAGAGTAGAGAGTGAACACTCATGTCATGAACGACACGTCGACGGCATGCTCACAACCCTATCTAGGCATGCAATTAATTGCTCGTTTCAAGCCTTGCCTGCTCGTCCGCTGCTCAGACAAATGTAGAGTTCTAACTGTGAGTTTCGCTGCTGCAGGTGTTCAAAATCCACCGTGCAGGTAGATACAGCGGTAACAAATGCACGTAGTACTCACGCACAAGTTGTCGACCGGCAGACAGGCTAGGACTCCGCTGCGCATGCGTACGTAGGGCATAACACTGCTCTTACAGACT
This sequence comes from Corticium candelabrum, assembly GCF_963422355.1. Lineage (NCBI taxonomy): Eukaryota > Metazoa > Porifera > Homoscleromorpha > Homosclerophorida > Plakinidae > Corticium > Corticium candelabrum. The sequence continues at coordinate 8,043,707 of NC_085091.1, read as the reverse complement.
GGTAACTGCGAAGACCGAAACGGCAGAGACATACTGTACACCACAAGGTATCTGTACTCTAACCTAGAAATTTTCCTTCACAAAATTAAATCTCTTGCAAGCGTAGAAACAGCGAGATCGCGGATAGCGGCACACATGTTGTACATTTAGGATTTTAAATTTGTGAGTCTTCTCGTCAACAAAATGAAGATGAATCAAATGTACCGCGTACACTGCTCTCTAGAGGCTTATACCTCTAGAACATGTCAGCAAGCTCGCATGTACTCTAATTAGCTCTAGTAGCATCTAGGATCTAGCATGCAGCGTCTACACTACGAGTTAATTTATCTAGAAGCAATACAATCGACAGTTGCATCGCACGTCTTCGTCAAACCACAAAGGCTGATCGCTTGGGGCGACACGCTCGAAGTGATAGCGTTTGTCCGAGTAGAAGTGATCGAGAGTTCCTCCTTCGACACGCTCCGTCCTGTTCACAGCGGCCATAAAATGCTTTCGCCCTCGACATACTTTACGATTAGGTATGACGACAGCGTCAGCTCCACTGGCGGGAAAAGCAAGGAGGAACGCATGCGCATCACCCAAACGGCGACCGCACATTATTAACTTGCAATGGTTTGCTGAACGGTGTAGACTGACAGAAGTATCTACTTCACATCGAGCGACGGTCACTAGAAACTGTGTAGCAGCCTGTAACAAAGAACAATAACATAAATATTTCTGATGAAGCATGCCGGGTGATCTGGTCGGGAGTATGCAGGGTCGGCACATGCAGGCCCTGAACAGGCCCCTTCAGAGATTGGGTTTTGGGCAAGTCAAACACTGTATACGATACATCTTGCTCTCTTTACGTTACAAGTAGCATCGGTGAGCATTTTCTCCGCGTTCACTCTAGCAACTTCAGAATTGATAATTGTTTTTCAAGATTGCCATTACTTTAGACTAGACTCTACCAAAATAGTAAAGGTCACGCCGATTTTGGTCATCTAGATCACTTTCTACTATACTGCATGGCACAGTTTTGAAGACAGTCTGATTTTAGTGTGAACGTGGTGTTGGTCAGGAGCTTTAGCTCATTCGAGGGCTACCGATATACATGCAACGTCTACAGAGCTTACAGCATTAGCAAACAATTGGCTATACGTACACACACGCACACACACACACACACACACACACACACACACACACACACACACACACACACACACAAGCAAACATAGACATGACAGTAAATGCAATTTTTACTACTAACGTACTTGTCTCTCATGGATGAGGTTTCCATTCGAGTCTAGCCCCAGAAAGCCAGCCATGGTCTTAATGTAGTACGTGTCTTGACCAGCGCGAGTCGAATCAAAGGTAACAAGAGCCGTACGAGCAACACTTCGTTCTGTTGCCGTCTGCAACAGTGTACTTCCATTCGTCCAATAGAGAAATCGCGTCGAGCAAGTTTGATTGTCTTTCGCTCTCGTCAGGATGGACGAGCGAAAACAAAACTTTCTCAGGTTGCCGTCCTCGAGATCAAGACAATTCGTATCTGTAACCTATAGTATACACAATCCAAACGGATAAATTCTCAAACAATTTACGTCAAATTGCCGGCCACTTGCATGCGTACCTTAGGAGGACTGGTAACTCCTTTCGATCCGGTTCCTAGTGTTTCACTCAACAAACACATGACAACACAAACGACGATATTCATCACAACCTACTTACAAACGATTCTCTTCAAAACGTTTGCTATACATGCTAGCAAGATGCTGCATGGCACACTTTTATACAACTTTGAAACGACCAACACCCATAGAGCTGATGATATCTTCCCAATACCATAGTTTGGGGAAACTAACAAAAACAAAGAGATACACAAACAGCGAAGCCAATGTTGGGAAGCAACCAGGATCAGACACCCTCTTCTCTAAGCAACGTGCAGTCTGAGATGCACAAAATGGGCGGATACACTAGTACAGGTAACTTGACCATTAGTTACACACTAGAGTATGTACACACACTACAGTATGTAGTACAGGTCAACATGACAAGTGTCGCACGAGAAAGGAACCGAACACCTACTCAATGTGTCCCAGCCAAGGAATCCACTTTACAGATTCCAAAGCCAAACGAACCTGCGCTGCATAAATAACGATAATAATTCTAACGCATGAAACGATCTAATTATATCGTTTCTGCAATGTTCATGATCAGTAGGATAGAAAGAGCTTGAGCTAGCAATCTGGTTTACCACCTACATGCAGTCATTGATTTCTTCAACACAGCCCAATAGTGGTGTAAAATGACATTATTGGTCTAGTCGATGTCGTCACCTACAGTGTATACAAAAGCCTTACCTTCCAAAGTCTTCTCCTCGACACCCCATTGACAGATGGTAATTTAGATGTTTTTACACGAGTCTCGTATCTACACTGGCGTGGCATCGGAGGGCTGGGAGAGGTTAAATTCTTCCCAACGTTTATGAAGCAGAAGCGCCATGTTTGCCTCAGGTTTCCAAACAGTCGTGCAAGCTCCATCGGCGTCGGAAGCAAATGTATGTAGAAGGTAAAGTGTACGACCTAATGCGCGTTAAGTACGTGTGGTCATACAAAAACAAGCGAACACTAAAACAAGGAAAGTGGAATAAAATCCGCATGTGCTAGCCTATGTCTGCGTATTACAGATGCAAGCTCACAAAAATGTGTAATTACGTAATGGAATGTGAAACGCGCAACCTGGAACGTCAGAACTGCGTATCTAACGAAGAAACAGACCGTATCCATACATCCACTACCAAAACAGTACACGATCAACAACACTGCAGTTATACTGTGTAAATTACTACTAGATAAATGAACAACACAACACAACAATTACATGTGTATTGTCTATAATGAACATAACACAACAATACCGTGGAATGAACAACGCAATCGACTAATGAGCAAATCAGCCATTCGTAACATTTTAGAGAATCAGGTAACATACGAAGGTATTCTCGACGGAAAGTGCATGAAGAGCTGGCTTTAAATATCAGTTGGAATACAAAAGGCTCATTGGTTCAAAGGTTAATTAATTAATTGGTTCAGCTGCTCTCATGCACGCACTCAATCCGACAGTGATAATATGCAGCTGATTCGTGTTTGGGGAGTGACGAAATTTCCTGAGGTCTAAATCCCAGTAGCTATATAGGGGCGTCTTTCAGCTCTTGATAAAATGGACTTGTGTTCGCAGGGATTGTCACTGTGCCTTGATACAATGGCTGGAAAGGCGATTCATTAAATTGAGAGCTCGTGCTTAGCGAATAAGGGATGAAAGCTAGAAGAATTCTCCTTAGACTGTTCTGTTGCAGGAATCATTGCTGAAGCTACTATAGTATATGGTAAGGCAGCATTAAATTAAATTATTTCTTGACTCTACTTCGGTATACCTGGTTCTTCTAACCTCTTCCAGGGGGCATATTCCACTCATTGCCAATGAGGTGATCTGTTAGGCCGGATGCTTCTCATGCATCAAGTATCATGGATGTATGCATACTGTCTCAGTGTCTGCGTCCTAAAAATTGTGAGCTTGCATCATTATGCAGACATATGGCACATACGCATTCTATTCCACGTTCCGTTCCGTTTTCCATTCCATTGATTCCACGTTCCTTGTTTAGCATGTTGCCACTAGTAGATCTCATTTCAACAGTTACAACACTTCAAACTTGCCAAATAATCTTAGTCGCTCTTCACTAACGCCTATATGACTCTAGAAACGAAAACCATTGAATATCGAGCAACTTGATGACCTCGAATTTAATTTTGTCAATAATGAATTTATATATATACGCAGCACTGTGTATAGTAGAACATATATTATTTATGTAATCACCTACCTCTAAACCGGAAGTATACGCTAACGGACGACTGACGAAAGTCCATTTCTTAAATTAATTAATTAGAGTGGTACGGCCAGCATAGCCATGCGGCCAATGCCCTTCCGACGCCCCTGTGCCTGAGCTTATTTAACTTAATTATGTTGGTGTGGTGTGCTGACGACAACACAGCATTTCAGTATACGGTGAAGGCTGCAGCCAGGCATTGTCGAAAAGTCGTTACAGGTGAACTGCGCATGCCCATTACACCATGCAGCGTTGCAGTGCTATTGATAAGCCCCTCCAAAATTGAGGATCGCGATAGGCCAGTGTCAATAATTTGTATCATGCAGCCGATGCTCATAGGTTAGATATCTATGAATCGCTATTTCCACATCCACTGTGACTAGCTCATACAGTAACACGATACACGTACGAGTGTGTAGAGAAGACCAAATGTCTCGTGGTCGGAAGACTAAATAATTTTTTTGCACACCGACTAATAATAATTAACATGTTATCTCTTAGAAACGCAAAACAGTAAACACAGAGAATGCATGAACGTAACGGCACGCATGCATCAGTGGCGGGCCTATGATTTGGTAAACGGAGGTACAAAACTTGACACGTGGACGTGGCCTTATAAAGTACTAGATGACTGTAAACAGTTACAGGCTATAGGGTTAGCCGTCGTTACAATTAGCTCTGCATGTAAACGACTCATACACTCGAATAATTGAACAATATAGATGTGTAATCTAGACTTCTCTGTTCAACTCTACTATTTAGATAGAATTTTCAGAACTAAAGTCAAGAAAAAGGCTCGCTATCGGAGGGCACGTGCACGCCTTTACAGATACCTCCGTTCTAGAATATTATACTATACGTCTTTCGCTTAAAAATTTCAATAAGCCAATCACAACAGACAACTATATACGACAGGTCAGGTTTCTATGATACTCCATGATCTAAACTGCAAAGAGTCTATCACTAATTTTTTAAAAGTGCACGTTACATCGCACATCTTCGCACATCTTCGTCAAACCATGACGGCTGATCCTTTGGAGCGACAAGCTCGAAGTGATAGCGTCTGTCCAAATAAAAGTGATCGAGAGTTCTTCCTGCGACTTCTTTTGACGTGCTCACGGCCGATATAAATTGCTTTCGCCCTCGACATACTTTAGAATTATTAAGTATTACGACAGGGTCCGCACCACTGCCGGGAAAAGCAAGAAAGAACGCACGCTTACTCCCCTCGCGATGACCGCATATCACCAGCTTGCAACGTTTTGCTGAACGGTCTACGTCGAGAATAGTATCCTCCTCACACCGAGCGGCGGTCACTAGAAAGCGTGTAGTACACTGCAACAATGACAATAAATATTAATTAAATATAATTGGCCTCTTACAAATTCTATGGCTGCACGTACATGTATGTTTGTTCATGTCCATGCATGACCAGGGTTTTCTAGAGGCGTCTTTTGTTACGGAATTCCCTCCAAGATATGACTTACAATTACGTCACTATAGGAAAGTCGATAGCAACAATACTGCAGTAGATGCATGGCATGCTAGAGTCAGAAGAAGATGAGTACACGCTGCTTGCATGATCATCTACTAGTGTGTCTAGATCAACAACTGCGTGCCATTGAAATTGGCTATTTCGATCAGGATATTCGATTCCTATTGCTTCAAGTTCCCTCAGTCAGACGATTCCAAAGTCTTGCCTAATACTGGAATACATGGTGATAGACCCAATTGATATCAATACGAAGAATGGGCGTTGCCGTACCATTTTCAAAAATTCCCTACCAATCTGAAATTTCCATATAGAACCCGGATAACAGTGCATACATGCACGAATGTTACTCTTTACTATCATAGAGTAACTAACGTACTTGAGTCTCGCTGATGAGATTTCCACTCGAGTCGAGTCCAAGAAATCCAGACATGGTCTTAATGTAGTACGTGTCGTTACCTCTGTGGGTAAAATGTAAGACAACTAAAGCTGTACGGGCAACGCTTCCTTCTGTTGCCGTCTCTATCAGTGTTCTGCTATTCGTTCCCCTCCAATGGAGAAATGGCGTTGAGCAAGTTTGGTTGCTTTTTGCTCCCGTCAAGATGGACGATCGAAAACAAAAAGTATTCACATTTTCGTCGTCACGACCACAACAACTCGTATTCGTAGCCTATAATATATGATTCAAGACAAACCCAAAAATTTCAAAAAAAATTGTTCAAACTTCAATGTGCCAGTAACCTAAATACCTTAGAAGAATGGGTGACGTTCCTCAATGCGATTCCTAGTGTTTCACTCAACATAAACATGACAATACAAACGAAGATGTTGCTGGTTAGCATCACAACATCTATGCTTAGCACAAACAATTCTCTCCAAAAAATTTGTGCTCTACATGTGATACTAGGATGCTAGTAAACAAGCTTTTATATACAACTTTTGAAAACGACCAACACCCGTAGACTGGTGGTGAGGTCATCCCTATGGAATCCAAGGCGAAAGATCAAAAGAAAGGAATCAACGCCATTGCTGAGACAAACCAGATCGAACCAGTCGCTTGGTGGTAGGCTGCACGTAACGCGCAGTTTCATATATATTTGCCCACAAAACCAAGAGATTAAAGAATGCACAACCTCTTCACATCAGAGACGTATACACGCACTTTCACCAGCACACCCATAGCCACACCCATTTCTACAAGGGCGGCGTAAACAAATTAATTGGCCCAACACCATTTGCATCATGCATGTGTTATGCTTCAAAAAGCGGTACAGGCTGCAGTATTCGCTCAGCCGCCCTTGACTCTAGAGTCATACAGACGCATACGTATAGAGCCATGCCAAAGGTCACATTCCATATCCTCACCTACACAAATCACCCCAAAACAAACGTTTCTATAGAAACACGTAGATGCTTCTATACTAAGAGATGAGGTAGTCCATAGCCAGACGGGAACGTGTGATCGAATGCCTGTTGTGCTTACAATTTGTAAGCAAGGCGTTTCTAACATTAAACAAGAGCAAATCCAGGCCTCTGCAAGCGAAATTGCTCTTGCACAACACAATATAACAATTACACATTACCCTTTAATTGATATGCTACATTAACAAAGACAAGTACCTCAGATGTAGAGACTTAACTCTACTGTACTGTAATGATCATCAGCACGAAGTCAATGGATAGTCATATCATGTCTTTCAAACATGCCTTTTATGCCTTTAATGTTTCCAGAGCATCTTTCATTGCATTGACTGCCAATTCAACATTATATGGAGAACTGTTGTATGCCATCATACCAATTCGCCACACCTGTGTGCACTCAAATTATTGTAGCAAGAATGGTTATGACTCAATAGCAAGTACCTTTCCGCCGAGAGGACCCAAAGAGCCTTCTATCTGTAACATATGTCTAGTGCACAGACATGGTGATACAGCAGTTGTTATATGAATTATGTATAGATATTAATACTGAACACACACACACACACACACACACACACACACACACACACACACACACACACAAGACAAAAAGGAGCAAACAGATTAACAAACAGACAGACAAGCAAAGAGACAGAACAACGAAAAAGACAGACAGACAGACAGTCAGGCAGACAGACAGACAGACGGACAGATTATTATATTTGAACTCTTACTCTACTAAAAACAATCGCTAACTTTACGTATGCATAACAATATAATAGTCAAAGAACAAAATGTTGAACGTCTTTATCATATAAAAATCATCAAAATTGCACGTAAGACAACTTTGACAACTTTATAAAAATCACACGAGAGTTACAAGACTGTACAACTACAGACAGTTGCTTTCTCCATCTATCTCTAAAGTCTGTTTCGCTGCTCTTTCCATTTGCATCTTTTGAAATTCTTGAGATCTTATCGAGATAGTCTTCAGCCATAGGGCACCAAAAGCCAAAGTGTTCAAAAACCAGTGGAATAAATTTTGTATCAGATCCTGCTATAGACTGCTGTTGACAATATTTTGTCATTTAGTGTTTTTCTCTCAACTCAGCTGCATAACCTGATATTTTGCCAGCTGATTGTATGGTGTCACAAGAATGTGGATGAGCAAGTGAAATGTCCAGGTCTTTTGTCAAGTGTCCAGTGGGATCATATGTTGTTATATCCGGCCTGTTCTCAGAGTCGGTATACCTATTTCTTGGCTCAACTTGATGAGGAATATTTAACTCGTCTAAACATTTAGCCCAAGTTGACACGATTGCATTGTGTTGCCATACTGGGCCACCACCAAACTTGCAGGTCAATTATAGCTGATAACCATGTTCACATCAAGGCTTCTACCACAATCACACTTGGTAACAATCTGGGAATATGGCAAAGGAACACCAAGTCTAAAAAATGCTGCCACACAAAATTCTGAGGACTTTAGAACAAATTTTGGTGCTGAAGGAATAGCTTGAAGCCATGATCTTGCTCCACGTCCCTGACATGACCTTATCCTAGCAGCATGTTTGAAAGAGGATGCTTGCATAACACATGTTGCTGCATTCCCTTCAGCAATATCTGAGCTCAGGCAATTTTGGAGTTTTACTGGATTTGCCATAAGCCCAGACAAAGACTGAGGTATGAGTGTCTCTCCATCTGATCCTAAGGTGGAAGGAAGGCTTGCTATTGCCTTGCAAAGATGCTGATAGAAAGGAGGTGGACTCACAAAGTTGAAGCTGTCACATAGATCTATTCTAGATGGAAATCTTTGAGGAATTGTGATCATTGAATAGCTCCATGAACCCACAAAAGCAGCAGCAGCAGAGATTTGCGTCAAGTTTGTAATGCCAAATGATAGACAGGCAGACAGACAGACAGACAGAGGCAGAGAGAGAGACAGACAGAGAGACAGACAGAGAGACAGACAGAGAGACAGAGAGACAGACAGACAGACAAATTGACAGACAAATTGGCAGACAAATTGACAAACGGGTAAACACACACGTGCAGATAGACAAACTCACCCACATACCCACACGCAAAAATCCAAAGTATAAACGCAATAATGTCACATTGTTACTAGACTGACTTTTCTCTAATGTAATCAACCACAGCACGCCAGTCGACACCATCAGGAACACAAATAAGCGACACAGTTGCGAGTCTGTAATCCTAAACATACAACACTGAGTAACAGCACCATCCTCAAACAAAACTGTATTCACTGCATGCTTGCATTTTGCCTGACATCAATTATAACACAAATGTAACAACACATGCAGCAAGAGAATTAGAAAATAACCAAAGTACCTTGTTTTCAACGTACATATGAAGGCCAAGTTTCTCTAAACCACTCCACAGCTGTTCAGAGTTGATAGAATGCCTTGTCCATACTGCTTCTAGTCCCTTAATTGTCATGCAACAAAATCATCTTTGGTATGATTTTCCACCAAATCTCATAAACATAGTCACTTCTTCTGTGATCATTGCTAGTGCTTCTCTCAGTCCATATACATTGATAGGTAGACAAGTGTGGTGGTACCTTGACATGACAATGCAAAAATACACGACCAATCATCATGCAATATGTAATTTATTACTATACATGTATATAATATTCTTAATGTATACATTGTAAGATGTATATATAGTTTGTCGTCTCAACACAGTACGTACTTCATAGGTTCCATTGCTCCCCAGCATTGTGCTAGCAGCTTTGCGTCTAAGTAAAACGATCTGATCTTAGTGACTCGAGTCTCAATTTTCTTCCTGGCATAGAAATAATTATCTCCCACATGTAACAAATCAGAAAAAGTAAACTAAGTATACCATGCTCGAGTGCTGAAAGAAATAGGAGACACCCCAACAGGACCACCAAGACACTTGTGTGCTCCAGTGATAACAACATCAATTCCTATAGCCAATCAGCAGTTAATATCAAATATTTTACTAACGTCACATTATACTCTAGTACCCCATTCATCCATGAAGAAAGGAATGGCACCCACTGTGGCAACTGCGTCGATAACTAATAAACAGTTATACCTAGGACATCAATCACATTGGTCCAAAAAGGAAAACATATTAAGAACTACCTTACTTATGACATAGTTCTCCCACTCCTTTTAATGGTTGTAGAGTACCGCCAGTAGACTCGCCATGAGTCATAAACAGAATGGCTGGTCTGTGTTCTTCTAAACCCTAACATAAAAACACACTAATGCACAGTTTACAAGTAACACACATTGAATTTTCTACAAACAACGAAACAGACTTGTCTATATTAATGAATAATGATCTTTCACAATTTTCTTCAAGGTTTGTGATGATTTCCATACCTGCACTGTATGCATGCAGTATTAGCGAGCACATTATTTTAGTTCACAAAGAAACTCACATAATGGTAGTCAAAATACAGCAAACAAAATAAGAATTTCATTAACTTCAAACAACACAAACACTGCATCGCACTGCAAGTAACTACAACCTCAGAACATAGCAGTAGAAGTGACATGTTTAGACAGAACACGCATAACCATGAGACAGGTTTAGACTAACATAACTACACGGATGATAAACTGTATTTGATGTCATTATGTAGTTCGATATATTTCATGCATTGACATGGCTATGCTGACATTAAATAATTGTCATCTTCCAACAGCTACTTTAAGTACAAAAATCTAACCTGTTGAAGTTCTTCTAGTGTGAAGACCTGGCCTAAGTCTTTCCTGATTTGTTTCACTTTAGCATCTGCAAACAAACACAAACTACCAAAATAGTCACTAAAATGTCCAGTAAAATTAGTGTATTTAATTGAATTAAACTGAGGACACCGTATCACCCAACCTTGTGTTCACAAGATAACAGAGTTAATAATCTTTCTCTCAAGATATTTCAAACCTACTAAATACAAAGTTTCCCAAACTACCCGATACTTGCCACTCACATAAATTAACAACGTTTTGATGCTAACCTCATGCTTATTTAGAGGTAGTGATTCCAATTCCACATTCATATACTCAGGTCAATTCTCTCAAAAATTTAATTCGTCATGCATTCAGTTCTTTCTAAATCTATTCCTTGCCACTTGAAGAAACCGAAATTGTCATAGTGCTGTTTTCTATGGTTTCTATTATTGGCAAAAAACTCTTTGTCCTCTCAAGCTTAATTAATCAAATATAAGTGTCTATGCAGTAGGTAGACACAAAACAAATTAACAAAGCGCCTAAACATCCACTGACTGATCACATGCAGTAGACATTTTCACAATACTTACTACTAGTACAGACATCTGTTCTTGCATAGTTTAATTGTCTAAGTCTTCCAATAGTACTACCTACTCTGGAATCTTATAAGAGATTGAGGTTGTATGATACACACTTCCTGAACAGTTATAATTACAATTATTATGCATGCAAACATGTAAAAAATCAATTATTATTTAACCTACATTGAGTATATGTAGTACAACTACACTAAAAGTGTACGTCTATAGTGTACTACAAGTGTTAGATATATGACTTCACAATACTATAATTAATAAAGCTAACTAATTAATTAATTAGTTGTACAAATAATGACCATAATTAGATCAACGCTGAATGAAGACTAGGAGATAAACCTGTAACGTACCATGTCTCTCTGCAATCTCACTAGCTCGCTCTCCCCACAGTCCATGAACAGTTACTAGTACGACCTCTCCAGGTTCCAACGTATTCAACAGGGCGCATTCCAAAGCTGCATGAGCGGCGCCGCTTACAGCAAACGTATGCTGGTTGTTGGTTTGGAAAACGTATTGCAAGCCCTGTCGCACTTGTTTCATGATGTCCACCAGACTGTCGTTGCATGCATATGTGGGAAGCATCTGATGGCTGAAAGACGCCACGACACGAGGTGCACAAGCGACAGGACCAGGCCCCATCATTGTCAAGCGAGGGATTACTAATGGTCGCAAGAGCGACTCTGGACGAGATACAGATAAAGACATTTTCAGACACTGTTGCCCTCGGATGCACAAACATTGTGGAAGATAGGGTCCCGTATATCTGTGGGAGGACTCAAGAGGCGGTCATTGGACATGGAAAGAGGGCACAGAGCCGTATATATGGCTCTGAGAGGGCCATATACGGCTCTGAGAGGCCTATAATCTCGCGTAGCCAGACCCCTTTTCGTCAGAAGTTAGCGCGGCGGAAAGGGTTCTGAGTCAGACGGAGCCAATACTGTCTAGATCTCAGCTTGAAACGATGGGACTGCACTCAATCTTTTGATTAATTAAATCATTTTACGTAGATTTCTTACAAACTGGGCTACTGTTTTGCTACGTTGTGTACTCTATTGTTTGCCACATGCAGCGTAGAAATATTATTAGCTAATTAGCAAGTAAATGGAAATGAATACATCAGAGTTGGCAAATGTGTGTATTTGTCTGGCATTACGCGCGCTAAAGGTGCAGGTTAACTAATTATGTGACTCAAAACCGTCCTGTAGTCAAAAACCACAACGAAAAAACCAAGCAGACGATCGATGTTCATTGAGTTTCAAATGTAATCGCCATTGACCTTGCCTTACTAGTTTTGGAAGTCGAAATTTTCGACCAAAGATCATTCATCTGACGAAGTGCTTTCTTTCAGATCTCTTTATGTAAGGGTGTCTATGTAGGGCGGTCCAAGATGCATGGCCGGGGATCCCCAGAGTCCCTAGAATTGGGACTCCTACAGCGTATTGTAAAAATCTGGCGTCGCTCCAAGAAGTTGAAGAACTAGATGACCTCTTATAGTAACCTTGCAGCTCCTTCTAAAGCGAAAAGATCGAACGACCCGCTACCGAGCCCCACTGACGGACTCTCGCGATTGGCAAACGCAGGTCATAAGAAAAACAACGACAATAAAGGACTCGATTCAGGAGACGACGAAGGCGATGATGAAGGCGATGACGACGAGTGCGGAGACGTAGCAGACGAATCCTCCTTTGAGTACCATGATCGTGAACACGTGGCAGACTCTCTCAGATGCACAGGATGTAGAGAAGTTTTGAAAGCTCCTGTTCTACAGGCTTCATGCGGGGAGAGGTGGCACAAGTTATGCTTCAAGAAGTTCAAGTACATACTCTAATTTTAGGATCTGCATGCACAGTTGTGTAGCAGTCGACGACATCCATGCTAGCTAGTGTTAGCATCAAGGCATAGTTTTACTGATAGGCGCGAGGGGTGCAATGCAGCATAGGAGTCAAACAATCACAAAAGTTTTAGATATGGTTGATATCAAATCTATTGTTTACAGGTTGCTTGAAGAAAGCTCAAGTTGTCCCGTGTGTCTAGAAGTTCTCGATAGGGAGGTTAGTCCAGACACTCTACGTACTCTAGCTCACAGCAATGAGATTGGCTTGTCAACTAAGTTAAGTGGTACGTACCGTGTGCATGCAGATATGGAGAGACGTTTTTGCTGAAAGAGAACTAGAGAAATTGCATATAGTTTGTCTGAGAAGGGCACTAGGGTGCCAATGGATTGGAGAAAAGAGATCACTAAAGGTAACTCAAAAATTCAACAAAATAGAGTTAAATGTTGAGTGATTTAGATTTACATTTTAGGAACATTTGCTTGTATGTCAATTTCAAAAAGTCTTATGTAAAAATGGCTGCCATGTTAAAGTGCTAAAAGAAAAATTAGAGCAGCACTTGAAGGAAGAATGTACTCTTCGAACAGTCCAGTGCATCTTCTGCAATTGTTCTGTTCAATTCTTGGAAATGGAGGTGTGTGTGTTTGTTTGTTTGTTTGTTTGTGTGTGTGTGTGTGTGTGTTTTGTGTGTGTGTGTGTGTGTGTGTGTGTGTGTGTGTGTGTGTGTGTGTGTGTGTGTGTGTGTGTTTGTGTGTGTGTGTGTGTGTGTGTGTGTGTGTGTGTGTGTGTGTGTGTGTGTGTGTGTGTGTGTGTGTGTGTGTGTGTGTTGTGTGTCAGCGTCTCAGCTATAACACAATAGAAACAATAAACTCATTGCATGCACTGACCAATAGACTCACTACGATTGCTGCTCAAAAGTGCTTCTAGAATGCAAATATGAATGTCAGCCTGGACACAAGATGTCCAGAGAAGCGGTAATTAAAACAGTCCGTTTGCCTATTTCAAATTTTAATACTCACTTTGTTAGCTTAACGAACATCTTAAGATTTGCAAGCGTCGAAGAGAAAAATGCCTTATTATAGATTGTATTGATGAAGTAAGAAATTCAACTATTGATATTAAAATATGTATTAAAGTTTTTTATATATAGGTATATCATCATGAGTTACGCAAACATCTTGAAGATCATCTCACAAGTCACATAATAAAGATTAACGAAAGTTTAATATCAACTCAAAACGCGGCATGTCAATGGCAGACGTCACTTGAAGAGAGTGTTTCCGTAGTTCGACAACGCCTTGTTACATTCGAAACTGCTATGACGTCGTTACTTAGCAACGTAAGAGGTACCGACGATCAGTTGACGGAACTAGGAAGGTTTGTAAAAATCAAGCAACAAGAAACTTTACAATCTTGCCATAACGAAGTTGATGAACTGAAGAAAAACTTTAGCCTAAAATCAGAAGCCATTCGTCACAATATTACCACAGCATCCGATAGATTATTGTTGTTGGAAGAAATAACTGTTGAACAAGCAACCAAAATACAGACACTCGAGAAGCAATTACAGGATCAAGTTGAGTCAAATAAGATATCTTCTATTGAGCAAAAAACGCGTGTTCATAATCAGGCACTCGCCCAGCACGATGCCACATTAGCAGAGCATGGTCTGAGGATTGATATTATGGATTGCAAAAATACATCCGGAGTTCTCTTGTGGAAGATTCCTGACGTTCAAAGACGACGAAGAGATGCACAAAGTGGCAAAACGCCATCCATTTACTCTCAACCTTTCTACACGTCACCAAATGGTTACAAACTTTGTGCACGTTTGTACTTAAATGGAGACAACATGACAAGAGGTACTCATTTGTCTCTGTTTATTGTGCTAATGAAGGGAACATACGATAGTTTGCTGAAGTGGCCTTTCCAGCAAATGGTAACTTTTATGCTAATTGATCAGGAGGGGAGACATCACGTAACGGATAGATTTTGTCCTGATCCCGAATCTTCGTCGTTCAGACGACCAATTAGTGATCTAAACGTACCGATCGGTTGTCCACAGTTTGTCCCTTTGGGCTTACTTGACTCAGGAAGATACATCAAAGACAACTGTATCTTTGTCAAAGTGATTGTTGATACAAGACATCTAGCTGATACGGGATCAATGTGACTGAGGCCGAGACGACTGTTTTCTGCTTGTCTTTAGAATTCGTGTCTTTTACTAACTAGAGCTGTCGCAGCGAGAAGTTGCACGAAATATGCTGTTTGCAATTTAATGGTTCTAGGCGTATACTGAGCGTTTGGAAGCTACCTAGCCAAATAGAGTATTTCTGACTCATAGTCTCATTTTTCTAAGTTACTTATCTCTTGGCAGTTGTGCCTTACGTATACGTTACTATCAAAGCCACGTAACCAATTTCAAAGAATGTTTGCGTATGGTAACTAAAATTTTAGCAGTTCTCAGTCCCTATGGGGAACGTGGGGACTTCTCATGGGGAAAGAGGGGACTTCTCAGTCCCTACGGGAAAAGTGGAGACTTAGCGCGTGTTCCCTACTTTCCTTCATAACCGGTCTAACTGGCTGACAAGGGAACGGTTTGTGCCCAAACGTTAGTGTAATCTAGAGCATTTGACGACTGAGCACTGCATGTAAGGTATTTACAGCAACATTTCCGCCAATTTTTCTGAATCTGTACACGTCTTCGCGATGCATAAAGACAACCCACTCTACGAGCGAAAAACAACAAGCTTCACGCGTCTCTGACTGAGTAACACGTCTCTAAACAGGTTCAGATCATACGTTTAGTGGGATCTTCTAATGATTCCCTAGCACGACTCAAGGGGAACTTGTCTACAAAACTGATGTCACAGCCGCGACGGCTGTAGCTAAACGAAACGAATTTTTAATATCAATTATCAGTTATGGTATACCAGTTGTAGTTGTTTATACATGACATACATAGTGACTGTGTTGCAATTGTATTCAAGAGTGCTCTAGAGCTATAGAATCACTAAATTGAATCACTACGGTATTCGTAATTGTGAGACTATATAGAGTAAACATGGACTTCAGTCATGCTTGCCCCTAATTAATGTAATAAATGCAATACAGGAACGTTGTCTAATTATTAACAAATTTAATAATGTTTTCTCGAAGGTGTCCTCTAATTAATTAACGCAGTTGCGTCGCAACATTTCGTTCTTTATCCCTGATTGATTTAATAACCTGCTGTTATTTCTACGACTATATATTTTGCCATTAATTAATCGAGTAAATCGTTGCGATCGTTTCAGACTCACGAAATTGCCACTTTTTGTTGGTTTTTGCCTCTGGGAACGACGTTGGCGGAAATTTCAAATTGTTTGTGTTTTCTCGGCTCGAAATAGTAAAAAGCATCAAACAACGTATATCTCGGACAAAAGCTCCTAGTCAGCTAGGATTTGCAAAGCTTTACAAAATCGACCGTTTGGAGCATCAAACTTTCTGGTGATAAAGTCATAGTTAGTTAACGAGAATTTTTAAAATTTTTAATTAAAATTAAAGTTTAGTGTTGTATGTGCACTCGTTTACTTAGTCTGTGTATTCCTGCATATTTGAATGCATTCGTCATGTCAACAGCTACGGACATGTTAATTAATTAGTTAGTGTCACATGTAGCTATGAATGTAGTCTTCTGTCTTCTTGTTTGTATCTACCAAAGTATCTATTTTCTTGTTTGTTTGTTTGTCTATTTTTGTTTATTCAACGTTGGCAACTTGATGTATTTTGTTTCCCAGTAGTTATTGGGCAATTATTGTTAACTGTGATGATTGCTGATATTATCGTTGCAGTACTCAGTTTGATGTAAGAATTGCAATAGGCTAAATTGATTAAATATGGAAGTACTGCTTGATGCTAAAAATAGGAATACTGATTCCTTGAAAGAAGTTCTCTATACCAGTCGCATCATAACATTTTCATTCTTTGTCGCTGATTACCATACCGTTATTTTTAAGACTGTACATTTTGCCAAAAAATCGAATAAACCATTGCGCCTGTTTCATACTCACAAAATGTTCCTTTTGGTGTGTTTTGGTGCGTCTGAAACGGAGTTAACGGTTTACTCAATTTTTGGCTAAACATGCAGTCGTAGGAATAACACTATGGTAATTAGCGATAGAGAACGAGATGTTATAACGCAACTGAAATATAGGGCCCCTTTCGAGGAATCGGTACATTTGTTATTAGCGGACAACGTTCTCGTATTTGAATTAACTTACATGTCTATTATATCAAAGTAAGTACGAAAGTTACACCCTAGTCTCAATACTACGGATACCGTAATTAAAAGCACTCAATTAGCTTGTTATAATTAACTCAAAACATTTGCACATTTCTGGGCATAGAAGCATGAGCATAAATTCATTTTCTAAGAAACCAGACATTTGGGACACCCTGTGTATTTTGGGCCCAGGCAAGAAAAACCCAGCTGCGAGATTATACGGCGATGGTGCATGTCTAGAGAGGAGCATTTACGCACATTATATTTACTGAGCACCGTGGTCTGTCAACACACAAATTGGGATGTAGTGATATGTTGTCACGGCTGCTACTTGTATGCATCATGCCGACCAACCAACAAATAGTCACGATACAACAGCAATCTTTTTCAACGTGTCAGCGTTCCTTTCAATCCGAGGAAGGGTGTCCTCTAGTACAGCTAAGTTGCTGCTAACTTTAATTATACTTGAAGGTCCTACAGAAATGGTCAAAAGGAAAGGACCGGCATGTCTAAAGCTGGATTTACAATATGCAAACGCTTGAGCGTCGCGTCGCGTGAGAGTGGCAGGCGTCGCGTTGCGTCGCGTCACACGCGTCGTACCATTCACAATCAAATTTTAGCGCGTCACAGACGTCGGTACATGTATTCCTGAATGACCACTCGCGCTAGACTACCATGCGCGAAAATACGGTTACGCCCATTTTATCTCAGACGAAAAGGAAGAAACTCTACTGTTGTGTCTCGTCTTGCATCACCACCACTGCAGAAAAGCAAAAAGAAGAGCACGTCAAGTTTGGGTTCGTGAGATACATCAACGACGGACTGCATGAGCAGGGAGAGTAACATCAACTTCTCCAAGAGATGCGGTTGCACGACTCTGACAGCCACTTTAGATATCTGAGGATGTCGAAGGCTACAACCAATTCTACCTTCTTCAATGAGGTACTAAGTTTTAAAACTATCTTCTAAAAATTTGTGCAATGTATAACTCTGAAATAAAACTCTACAATAACAACTACAGGATATCATTACTGAACACAGAAATAAGCATGTACAACTAGATGTGTGCATGTTTGTCTAAGTTTGTTAATTTTAATCAAATAATTAATTAATTCTATAAACATACCAAAACGATCGTAAGAGTATGCATGGTTCTGAAATCTACTACTCCTATCAAATCCACTGAAAAGTCGATTAGGATCGTTTCCACGACGTGCAGATGACGACGATCCAAAATTGAGATCCCTTTGAAAGAAGAGTCTCACCTGCTGATCGAAGAGTGCGCACACACGTCCCACAGTTCGTCTATTTAGAATACATGGAGAATACAGGCTGTCAGCCGCATTGATATTACGAAAACGCTGAGCGTGTACGTACAAGTACAATGAATATACACATTTTGATAACGCGCGCTACAAAGCTGGTACTATATCGCGAGCAAGTACAGTACACGTTGGATAGCTAGAGTGTTCTTTGCAAGGCATGGTGAGTTTGCGAACATCTAGTAGATCTCATTTGCATTAATGAAAGTCACGCTGCATTTATGTGGCAGCAGCTTTTAGTCGTAGATAGACTAATCCTTTTACTCTATAGCTTGTTTTTGTCGATATGCACACAACTAATAGGAGGAGACTATTGAGAAACAGGACAGCCGCAATGCATCAACCTTGAACTTTTTTAGTCTCGCGCAGCCAGCCTCTCTCCCTTGGACGTCCGTTGGCGTGGAACGGAAGTGGAAAAGGGGAGGTTTGGCTGCGCGAAACTGCATAGCCTTGCACATTGTTTGCAAAATCGGCTGTTGGAACACATTGTGTCAGACAACGGACGTCGATTGCGTCCATAAATTCAACCGGTAGTTTTCACAAACAGAATACAACAAGAACAACAACAACAACAACAACAACAACAACATGTCAGTAGTGCTCTAGGCCACCCAGACTTATACACAGCTTAGCTAAACGCATGGTGCAATCATTCCAACGAGCTCTAAAAGCAGGCAACATACCGTCTCGACAAGTTTCTTTTTGCTTACGGTATAACCTCATCAAACGGCACCGCACCTTAGAACCGGACACAGTCCGCCAGAGTTGCAATACAACCAGACTCTCACGTTCATGAGACCAAACCACAGAGGCCATCTAGAGTACGTCAAATTAAATCCTAATGAAACCGACAGGTATAGAATAGTAAATACACACGCAGTCGCAACGCCGTCGTGTCGACCAACTTTACTTAGCAGGGAAGAGATTACAGGCAGAAGTGCGACAGTCACCAGCGACACGAACCATAATACGCCGCCGTCAGTCGCACGAACAAACAGCGATACGTATACGAACGAGCGACAAGATCCGATGCTCCTCCTCAAGCGTCAAGTCGCCAAAGTCTATGCAGAGTCAATTTCTGGGCCTATGATCAGGTTGCAATTAGATAAGATAAGGGCTCCAGCCCAAACAAATGACTATATGTTTAGAAATGACGATATCGTTAACAAACTCTCAACATGCTTTGGTACACATCTGTTGTGACTCTGACAATAACATCAAAATTCAACAAATTTCTTACGACACTTAATAAGTATACCTCTTTTAACATACTTGAGTAAAACCTGCAACGGTAAATGAAACCAAACAGAAACAGCAGCACTTCTAGCTCCGCGAGTTTACGTCTCCAAGCAACTGGCAATGTAAGCTAGTCGACATATTAAACTACACAAATGTTATAACATAAGTTGGATAAGCCATGTTGTCTCTGTAACAGCTGACATACATTGAAGGATTTGCCACGTCGTCTACCGTTGAGTCATACCTGTCCGTCATGCTAACCGATGGATTAATAGTAGGAGGTTCCACCATTGATGGATTTCCAACTGTAGACATCCCCAGCAATACGTCACAGTAAAGCATCATTTTTACATTGTTTGTATCTGCTGAACAGTAACCACTCGAGTACTTGGCGGTCGTTGAAAAGTAGACTCCGCCTCCAAACCTTCTCCCTAAATAACAAAAACAGAAATGATGAGATCATAGTAACAACAAATAAAATTGAGTACAAATAATCTACCAACTGCAGTTCCGGCATACGACCTGTTGAAGCCAGCAGTGACTATGTGTTCAATCGCTTGTGCGTTTGTACCGTGGAATCCTCGGACTTTCAGAATAGCTTCTCCCGACTGAATTTCGTTGTTGCGTTTTTTCGCAATGTGTTGTTTTTCTCGAATGTAGCTTTTGTATAGCTTGGGATTCTGAATACGGTTTATGCTCGTAATTTTTCCAGCACCACCTGTAGATGTGAACAATTTACTGACTGCTTTAAATTCTGGATCACTTGGTGCGAGTTTGTGCTTATGCAAAGAATAGTCATGATCGCCGCCTGTCGGATCGACCCAAGATGATGGAAGTCCTATACCTATAAGCGTCAATCAATTATATATGTAATGTCTCTAGTAAAGATCGGTGCATAGCATAGAACTTACTACTCTCTTGATTCCTCTGTTCTCTTTTAACTTTTCTTGATTTTCTACCTTTCCCTTTTTGGATCATTGTAGAAACGTCCACTTCATAAGTTATACTTTTTACGTCAACTTTCACAACCTTGTCTTCCTCGTCCAGTGCCCTTTCCAATTTGACGGTCACTTCTGGCGAGTATTCCTTAAATGTGCCATCATCGTCCTCCCAAGACCACCGAACAGTTCCTATAATTTTTTGCTTTACAGCTGTGTCAGCCACATTTGTTAGAGCTTTGCTATAGCGACGGAAAACTTCGGTTTTTACTTTTTCAACATCTTCTGTAAATCCAGAAAACGTCAGTTTCGCAGTACCTTCCTTGTCATCTTGTACAGCAAACTGTAAAGCTACTTCCGATTTAGCAGCGAACCCTATAAGCTCGTCTTCAAATGATCGGGGCACTCTTTCAATAACTTCGTCGCTGTTAATGCAGAAGCGGACGACAACGTCATTTACGTCTTGCCGCACATTTTTGCAGGTACTGCGAGTGTCAGCAATTACCGTGAAAGCAACAGAATTAGCCTCTCCGGCAGAAAAGCTCTTAAGTCGCTTTCTTGTAGGTTTGGGTTTGGACGGTTGTAGCATGCTACTAAAGAAATTGCTTACTAGGGACGTCCCTACAGATCTTATTATTTGAAACCATCCTCCCGACTTTTGTACACTGCGTTTCTGAACCTCACTCTGAAAGTCACCAATTCGATGAGCATCGAACACGCTAATTTTGACTGACGTGAGGTTGGGTGCCGAATGTTTAGCAGCAAACGTCTTGCACGCTTCAATAACTGCAGCTGCGGTGTGCTTGTTGTCATAGCCAAGAAGTCCAGTGCCGATTGCTGGAATAGCTATCGATGAATATCCAGCAGAGTTGGCTAAATTGAGACATTGGCTCACTACAGATTGAATGGTTTGAATGCACTCGTCATCGCTAGCTAAGGGAGATCGATTAGGAACAGAAATTGCATAAACACGGCTGCAAACGAGCTGACCTCCAGCAGCGAGATCTACTACAGGATTTGGTTGGCGTGCAGAAAAATTCGGTTTAGTTCGTGGAGACTTTCGAGCAACTGCAGAAAGTACAACTCCAGTAGGAGCCACTATGACGTCAGACGCGTCACTTGTAATGTCTCCTTGCTCTACAGATAATGTGGTCCCGTTAAGAAAGCGAGTGCCAGCAACCGCAGGAGTCGTCACTTCAACATCACCTTTGTCGGTCATCGCTCCTTCTCGTCTCATTTTCTCTTTAGTAAATACGGGGATTTTTGGCTTATCATAAATGACCAGATTGACTTGACGAACTGATGACGGTCCGTTTGCTGCAAACATTTCAATACCATCAAATATTGCTTTAGCAGCAGCATCATCAGCCATCCCCATTCTGCCCGTTCCAAGAGCAGGGAAAGACACGGACGTAGCATCTATTTCATTGGCCTCAGTCAGACAATTCTTCACGGCCTTGGAAAGACCCTGCAAACGAAATTTCCTAATTTAGAAAATGAAAATATTTTAAAGATAAAGGCCGTCAGACATAACGGTTAGACCTACGCTTGGCAAACGTAATGTACCGTAATGAACATATGAAATGCTGTGTATACATGAACTTTAGGACCCTATGTTACGTTACTCTAAAATAGGACCAATTTAACGTAACCCAATAGGCTTTAAAGATTTTTTCACATAATTCTTAATAATATGCAAAGAAAGAAAAAAGCTCCTCGAAGCCATGAAGCTATTCTTACTTATGGCAAGTCACTGCGACAGCATATAAAAGCATTGTCGCCAAAACATATAGGTATACTTGGAATTCTGCGGCTGTAAAAGAAAAAATTAAAATGTAGATTGGCTGACGTTGACTAAACGTATTCTGTAACCCAGTTACTCCAGTACTATATACTTTGACTTACCTTGGCATTGTTTGGACAGCTGAGATGAATAACATGTCGACAAAACAAGTTGTATCCTCCGCTCGTGTAGACACTTCCTACAGCCAATGGTCCATTGTCACTGACATAATCTGCACACTCACTTTGAAGACCAGGACCAGCTTTTTCAGAAATTTTCTTTGAAGCTAAAGCTGAGTTCATGTTCATATCACTGTTTGTAGAGTTGACAATGACGTCGCTCTAAATTCAAATACATGAATTTCATTAATATTAATTGTGAAATGTTTTTTCAAGAAAGGATATAAGGAGGGTACATCGAGTGCACGTGTATACCCTGAACCAGAGGTAAAAAGTCTTGAAAGTCTACAAATAGTTTCCAAGGTTGATAACTTTCTTGCGGCGCGCGCAGCCGTGAGGGAATCAATACTAGCTGGTCCACGAAAACTGGCATTATTGTCTAATACAGTTTACTGTACGAGCTAATGGAAACATTATAGATGACTTGTCCAACTGAAAACAGTGAAGTTCGCACTGCAAGAACTGAAAGTTCGTAGTTGGGAGTGCGCTAGCGTGCATCGGGTCAATTACAAACAGTACGTGGCTGCTTCGTGTGCATTGCAACCCTACTCAAAATTCTACAAAACCTTAAGAGTTCTAGATGACCCGTTTTGCACAAGCTTATTGCATTAATTGGTAATGCGTATTTTCTACTCATTGTAATTGTTAGTCTGACATCACTTTGCGTGGTCGTCTATCCAACCAATAGTCTGTTATTTTAATACGAAGGAGTTTGTCTCTTAGTCACACCAGTCTCAGGTGAACAGAAAATAGACAACCGTCCTTAACAAAAAGTCAAAATTGTAAACTCTTTGAAACGTGATGATACTAAAATAATTCTCTTTCAATTCCTAATGATATACACTATTTTCTTTCTTTAGCAAGCCATGTTTCCGTTTCCGTTTTAGCTAACGCTAAACTCTATAATTGTAAAATTTCTAAACAAGGCTTAATCCGCAAACCAGAAGTCATTTCACCTGCGTTTTGAGTAGCCACTCGCCAAGTATCACGACTTTTAAAACGTCTCGTTCTTATTATTTTTTGAATCTGCGCACAGGAGGCTTGTATGCGCGCTTGAGCTGTCTAAATCCCCCATCTACTGGACAGCTTGCCTTCATATATGTTTGCATTTATCTCAGGAACGTAAGAATGGCATCCAAGGTGGGGAGTCAATATCAATGTGCGCTAACGGTATTGTTCCCCATCAGCCATTATGGAAGTTTTTGTGAGCAAACAGAGCTTTAGAAGGCTCTGTGCGCAAGTGTAGCTTCGTGTACCCAGGACGTCTGCGCGCATAAGTAGCGCTGCACTGGAGCTCCTCGTTTTCATCGAATTGTAGCTCGTTTCCAAGATGACCTATTTTATATATAGTGACCATACGCTGCTGATTGGAGACCATGGGCCCCGTAGTAGCACATGTAATTTCCAACACCTATGTACCTATAGCGCCATTTTTGTGTTGTAAAGTCTACTCTTCACCTTGTCTACTTTTCCAAACTAGTAGTGTTTGTGTCTCCCCCCCTCCTCATCCTGTACCACCCCAAGCTTTGTATTACATACCCGTTCGCCAGTAATGTCTCCAGGTTTGATAGACACTTGAAACGCGCCTGTAAACGAACGAGCTGTTTCGACGTGTTCTTTTCTCCAACTCGTTTCAGACCTATACACAACGTCTATCGACGGAGCTCGAACGACATCTACAGTCTCACGAAGAGAGACTTTTGCTATAGGATTGAGACTCTTTTTCATGCATTCCTTGAAGCATCTTACATTGTCCGTATCTGTGTCCAGCAAAACGACGTGAACTTGAGTAATCGTACTCGATGTCGTCTCGTTGAAGTATTCAGTAACAGACTGCACAACATTTTTTGCAACAACCTCACTTGGACATCCATAGACACTGGTGCTTATCGCCGGAAATGCAACCTTCTTGCATTTTAAACTAGTTGCTAGCACTAACGACGATTTAACTGCGTTTTGCAGTAGTTTTTCAACTTTTTTTGTTGCAACCGTATCACGAATCTGGGATGGCCATCTAGGACCTACCGTGTGAATAATATGCTTGGTTGTAGTAAGACGACCGGAGTCGGTAACCATAGCCTCACCAGTAGGTAATGAACCGTGCTCTTGGATATAGCGTCTACATTGATCTTGTACTGATCTTCCTGCGCGATCAACAATGTATTTGGCTAGTCCATCGACGTCCTGCAACTCCTCATTCGTTGCATTCACAATGGCGTCCGCATTGTGACTACAAAGATCTCCCGTGTAGAGCGCCATAACCTTGCCGCTATTGGGTACTTTGTATTCCATCAATAGTTTAGTCATTCCGCCACTGGCAGCAAACCTGCGACCAGAAATGGTTTCTGTTTCTATGCTCTCTTCTTCTTCGTCTCCATCCATCCATAACAGCGCTTTGTGTTTCTTTTCAATTTGAGAACGTTCTTGTCTAAACGCAGCACTGTTCAGAAATCTTACTAAGCCATGACGCTTGATTTCAAACTCTTCGGATACGATTGCGTCAACGAATCGTTTTATTTCATCTTTTAGCTTGTCTAACCCTGACTTTGTTGATCGCACTACGACTACTTCTTCTCTTACCCTCACATCAATTTCAGGTTTAAATTCTCTGAGTCGTGCCTTTAATCGTATCAGATCATCTGCTTTATACAAAGTGAGATATTTAGCAAGTCCGGGGTGATCGAGCTCAACTCGATCGGTAAACACTACACCATTCAGAAGAAAGTCTTCAAGCTCTTTAGTTGAGGTTTGAACGACAGACGTTTCTCCGACGATTGTGATGGTTACAGGTGCAGCCGACTCTTTGATTTCCTCGCAGAGAGGATCTACCATCACCGATTCATTAGTTGTCATTGATGTTACAAATTGGTTGTATTCGTCAGTTCGTATAAAGGCCTGCACCTCTCTATCTTCCATTCCCCTCACTTGTTGGCAAGAATAGGTTTTTCTGATCAAATCTGTAGCAGCACTCGTAGCTTCGGGCAAACCGACAATACGCAAGAACGTTTGGTCTACGTGTGTGCATAAAGCGAAAACTTGAGAGTCTTCCATGAGTGCGTTGAGCTTATCAATACCTGTGAACTGTAAGAAATTGGCGATTTTCTCATCTATAGTCACTTGTGTTTCTGTCATTGATTCTATTATTTTCACCATCTCGTCTTTGCAACTTATGGCAAGATTGCGCGGACCTTGCAAAGACACACTAGCTTTGCTGCCAACAGATTCGATCTTAATCTGCAAAGCTTCTTGTTTCTCTTGGTAGAATGAGGTGCGTTCTAGTATACGGGTATGGGACAATGAAGGCAAGGAAATTGTTTCTTTGGTCTCAGCATTTGCTTCTTCCAATTCCATTCTCCACAAACTAATACGATCGGCACAACGATGATGGAACGGTGTTACCTCGCCTTCTGGACCAACAAATTCTATTTCTAACTTCTCTTCTCTTTCCACTATCTCGACTTCAGCAGAGCAAGCATTACGTTCGTCCCTGACAAATTTTACCGATTTCTGCCAAAGACTATTTTCCGAAATCAGCAGTCTTTTGCATAAAAAACGGCCGGTAAAGTCTTGAAACTTTTTCTGAAGCTCATCAACACTAAATTTGGGTTTTAATATTGACAAATTCGAACCATCAAAATTACAATCTTCGCAATCAAGGTGGCTCATCAAGCGTTGCCGGTGTTTGTTGCTGTTCCAAATAAAATTTGTCACGGCCGCATCTTTAACAGGAATGGTAACAACAATTTCAGTTTCTTCAACTTTGGAAGCTGCAATAGATTTGTCGTCTGAAAGTGCGCTGTCTGCAGTAGAACATGTATACTCTGACAAGATGCATACAGTTGGGCGTTTACCTTCTTGCGCAATCGGAGGCATTGCTGACAAACTCATCACAGCCATGCAGTCTAAACATACAACAAATTTTTAACTATCAAAAGTTCAAGAATGCTATTCAACCATATTCAAATACCTTCACAAGTTCTGAGTTTCACCACGGCCGATCCACCTTCCCTCATCTCAATGTCATCAATTAGCAGAGATCTATTCATGCCTTCAAGTGAAATATTGTTGAAGTAACTCCGCAGACCACCCTTGTGGACATTTGCATTTAGTTCTTGAACAAGCAAAGACCGTGAACTGGGAATTAGATGATACGAAAGTTTTGCGGTTTCTCTTCCCTCGTAAAATGACGAAGTCTTGTTCAAACTTTCCACAAAATGTAAATCTGCAAATGTAACGTTTACCATAAGTTACTTTTATATGGTAACCAATAAAATAGAAAATAACCCAACAAAACAGTATAAAAGGGATCGCTGTACAGCAAAATAAAATTGCAAAAGTTCCTATTCTAATGAAAACTTACATGAAATACAATAGCATGATGTTTTCTGTGATCGCCAAGAGACTCTATATTTTAAAATACTTATATTAAAAATTAAAGTGTCAACTTGTTTCCTGTTACTTCCATCTGCGTTTAACATTCTAGCATCACATGCAAGCAAAGTTACTTAAAATAGAAATACTGTTATTTTATGTCAGTTAGCCTTTCATTAATCAGAAACTAAAGTTTCAGCAATAGCATCAACTACAAACCATTGATATTATTTATAGGTGATTGAAGATCATATTATTGGTGATTAGTATATTACAGTGATTCAATTGATCAAGTTGATCAAGCTCAAGAGATTATTCACATGATATCAAATTCCCAAAAAAGTCTACTAGGTACCTGCAACATTATCATAAAGATTTATGACAGCCTTTGACTTGTCTTTTTGAATCGCAGTCGTGAATTTGAGGCTTTCTGTCCTAAGAATACAGTCCCTGTCATTAAGGTGCATTTTTAGATCATTTTCGTTCATTTCTGGAGGTAATCCTTCTACTAAGATGCGGTCTTCTTCATACTTCTCTGGCACAGCTAAGTCCCAGGAAAGCCGTTGACCATCATACTGTATAGACGGTGACGGTTTGTGTCTTACTCGCCACAACGCAGTAACAGCTGCATGATATTCAAACAAAATTACAAACATCCGACAAACTCGTGACTAGAGATTGTATATACCATACCTTTCATATCGCTCAAGTGAACTTTTGCTGATCTGTTTGACCATTCCACAACCTTGACTTCACAAGTATCGTTCGAGTTTGCATTTTTGACTGCTGATTTAACTGCGTCTGTTAGGCCTTGACGAGTAGCACCTTGAGGAAGAGCCTTGACTGTAATAACGTCTATACCTTCAGTAGGACTTACTAGATAGAGAAAATAGTTAATCATAAATCTAAACAGAGAACAACAGTTTACAGTAAACTACACTAACTGGAGTCAGAAGAAGGAAACGTGTCGGTAGCTGATGTGTCTTCCATCATCGGTTCACGAGTTTTGTCAAATTCTGATTTGAATACTCCTAGCGGTTTCCTACCAAATGTATTCGCATCTCGCGCTACTGCAGGTAGAGAAGTTGCACCAACGTCTTGTGACCACATCGGAATCAAAGGGTAGGGCAAACTAGGCAAATGCGATTCTTCACTGAATGAAGGACCCTCGTTAGTGTACGGAGGTCTGACAGCGTGGCCTGGTAGAGAATGCATTGTTGACATCGGTGGCCTCACAGTTGAACGATGCGGTACGGGAGAAATATTAGATTGGATGTTGGGGTTTCCAACTTGGGTGTTTCCCCACATACCACGCCCAACACCACCACGTCCACTTCCGCGCCCACGCCCACGCCCACGTCCTCTCGCTATTCCTCTATCCGTTCCTCTACCAATAGTTGTAGCCGTTGAACTACTAGTGTCTTGCTGACTGGCGACTCTGCTGGAGTATTGAGACTGTTGGACCAAAGAAAACGATACCACGTCATTATCGATGTTATGATTTGCTTGACTAGTCAGCAATCTCGCACTGTCAGAAGCTACACAGAGAAAGCATCGTTATACACGTACAGTCTACTACAGGGCTGACACGGAAACCCATGCAGAGTGAGTCACATACAGAGGCGTAGGAACCGTGGAGCCAAAGAACCATGGCCCCATACAGATCCAATAATTTTCCTGGCTCGTTGCGTTACTCCAAAATAGACATGCCTACGTCAATTGCACGAGACTTTACTAAGCGCCTAGGTTGAGAGCCATGGAACACAAACATGTGGTGGCGAGGATGAAAGCGGAAAACAAAAGCGCAATTTCATCATCTCCGAAATCCTCTAGACACGTAAGCTAGGGTCGTGTAAAGTATGCGTGCCGCAACACGTCGAAGCGAGCGTTGGAAACAGCGTAAAACTAGGCAGACAGAAACGCCACGCCCACATCTACTTACCCGATTGCCATTCGTTACCGCAAATTTCTACCGAAACCAACCCGTCTTGCCTCACAGTCGGCTCACAGCATAGTGAAATTTCGTTTCTTTCAAAGTACGACAGCAACGGCGTCCTAAAGTTTGCCCGGCGCAAGTCTAGGCCTTGAACTAGGACTTCTGCTTTATCCTCATTTCCGTCCATTGTTACAAAGACCAATACAGTACCCTCTTTCACAAAGCACTAAAAGCTAAGACTCACGATCGGAGATTTCAGAGCAATTAGATAGTAACCGCTGACGTAATGTCCTTAATTGAGTTCCCCGGAGTCCAGATAAAATTGTCATCATCTGAACCTAAAATAGATGAATGCATGAAAAATCAAGACATTAGGTTCAATGTTTTTTTTATATTAATATAGTTCCAGCTCTAGTATCATGCAAGTTATTTTAGAGTTGCTACTGCGTTCTAGGTTATGGAATGAAAAAGCACTCTAGACCCTCTACAAAGATGCAATCACGAGATACAAGGTCATGTGGATCTAAAATAAAGAAAAATAGAGAAAATAGTTAATCATAAATCTACACAAAAAGCATGCAACAGTTTACAGCAAACGACTCTATAGATTCTACTACGGTAGTGGAATCAAAGAAGGAAACGTGCTGGTAGCTGATGTGTTTTCACCAACGTAGGAAGATGTTTACGAGCGGGGGACTGTAATGTGGATGTCATCATGAGTAAGCAAAAGTCGCTTGCCAGACCGTAAACAGATTCGCAAAGTCGCTGGCACAGAATTCCTACACTGAGCGAGGGGACTTTATCCCTCCCCAATCCCCCGCTTCCTACGCCGATGGTCTTCCATAATCGGTTCATGAGTTTTGTAAAATTCTGAATTGGATGGAAACTCTCCATCTATCCTTTCAAGTTGATCCTATTCTACTCTAAACGGTTTCCTAAAAAGCACTCGCGTCTCGCGCCACAGCAGGCAGAGAAGTTGCACCAACATTTTGTGACCATGCACAACGGATTCAAAGAGTATAGCAAACTAGACAAATGCGGTTCTTCAACGGAAATCAAAAGAGAGGAGAAGCTGGCTGCGCGAGATTAGAATCCAACCTGGGTCTTTCCCTAGGCACATACCGGGGCCAACTCCACCACGCCCACGTCCTCTCGCTATTCCTCCATCCGTTCCTCTACCGATAGTTGTCGCCGCTGAACAAGTCAACTACTAGTCTCTTGCTGACTAGCCAGGTAGACGACTCTGCTAGAGTATTGAGGCTGTTGGAACAAAGAAAACGATACCACGCTGTTGAGTTTGTGTTCAGTCTAATTCGACCTGTAGGAACGGGTATCGGTATTAACCGTTTATGCTACAAAGCTGATTTCTATATCAAACCGCTGCGCTTGCAACGGATCATGTCCATGACTACTCAAATTTGTCATTGCAGTGCAAGGGACCGTTTCTAGGGACCAACCCCCGTGTAAAATTTTTCGATAACGCAAACGCTACACCTTCCAGTTCATTCGAACACACGCCTACACTGGTGCCGTGTATAATGTACGTGTAGTCGCCCTCCACAACGCTTCCAACCATCGAAGGTTTCTTCCCGATTAGATACCGCTAGCCTTTCTCTCTAGATTCTGATTGCATTTGCACCGAATCCAGCTAACGCATTTCCTGCACCGAGCGCTACACGGGGAGTGTGTCGAGGTCTTTCTCCTCCACGCCAACTGCATCTAACGCGAGGTATCCAGAACCTTGCTGCCACACGGGGGTGGGGCGCTGCCACATCGGGCCGGAAATGCCATACGTTTTTTAGTTGCCGACATCGACCTGTAGATATTAACCGCACGTTCGGTCAAGTTTGGTCGTGGTACGAGACTGCTAGTATGTCTGAGCGGTAGATCGCTTCTGTCGTTCTTCTCTTTCGGTTCTCTTGACATTAAACTTCATAATCTGCAGGTTCAGTCTAGACGGTCAAGAAGATTTTGCACTTGCTTTGGGAGTAGCAATGTCACGATGAGACAAGAAAATTATCATCATGAAATGCTAACATAAGTTAATTTTATTTAGATTACGTTATATTATATTATATCAACTTATGTTATGTTGTTATGTTATGTTTAATTAATTAACATTATGTTACATTATTTTATATTAGTTTAAATTATGTTATGTTATATCTCTAATATAAAGGAGATGTGTGTGTGTGTGTGTGTGTGTGTGTGTGTGTGTGTGTGTGTGTGTGTGTGTGTGTGTGTGTGTGTGTGTGTGTGTGTGTGTGTGTGTGTGTGTGTGTGTGTGTGTGTGTGTGTGTGTGTAGCAGCAGTAGTAGTAGTGTAGTAGTGTACTTAGCACGAGTATTGCCTCATGTTACAGAAAGCAGGAGCAAGAGAAAAGCGAAATACGAAAATAGAAGACGTCTTGTAGAACAGGCATCGTTCACACCTCTTGTTTTCTCTTCTATGAGTGGAGCAAGCAAGTTGACAGCAACGTGCATAATGAAGCTGGCTTCCCTTCTGTCGGAGAACAACGATATGTCTTGCAATACCACCATTTGCTGGATTCAATGTAGACTGGCATTTGCTCTTCCATCATGTGTTTGCGTGGCTCCAGGTCTCGCAAACGTTATTATATCAATTCTGATAATGTGCTCTCCATCTGTGCAGAGAGCTGCCTTTATCTCTAGATCATTATATACAAACTGCCTAGAACTATATGTTGGCGCTCTACTTTTTTGATTTTGCTGTCATATGTACAATTGGTTTATTGTCAAATATATCATGGTGCAAAGTAGTAGTAGTGTACATTTTGCCTCACTGAGTAATGTTTGATCAAAGAATGGGCTACTCAGCAAACCATTTTGATTCAATGAGGTGACCCTAACGAAGACATTTATACAGACAGTTGTGCAGTCAGTTGTGCACTCAGTCCACAGTCGTACAGTCAGTTGAACAGTCAGTTAGTCAGTCGTGCAGTGACTGAGTCAGTCTTGCAATCAGTCAATCAGGCAGGCAAACGGTCAGTTACTGAACATCAATTTAATTAATAACAAACCACAGCTCTAACCTTTGCCTGGGCGAAGAAAGAGCTACTCAGCTAGTTATATTATATTATATTATATTTATATTATATTTATATTATATTACATTATATCATATTATATTATATCATATTTATATTATATTACACGCATACATAGGCATGCACCTGCACGGACACTCCCATTTAAGTTTGGCCAGGTTATTTTAGGAAAACATACAAGTTTGTGTTTGTGCGCGTTTGTGCGTTTATGTGAACTATGGTTTAAGTTAATGCTAGAACAACTTTTAGTAGACTACATCTAGGGTATGATGTATAGTAAGTCACACCACCGGTATCAATTTCAGTGAAAAGGCACTTGTACAGACTACATCGACACGTGACCGGAGCACGTGACCGGAGCACGTGACCTTCCGCTTCGCGCCAAATAGGATAGCCTCTGGAAATCGACAGTTTGCTTTCTTCAACTTACATGGGTAAGTT
This sequence comes from Corticium candelabrum, assembly GCF_963422355.1. Classification (NCBI taxonomy): domain Eukaryota; kingdom Metazoa; phylum Porifera; class Homoscleromorpha; order Homosclerophorida; family Plakinidae; genus Corticium; species Corticium candelabrum. Next base: position 8,011,217 of record NC_085091.1, on the reverse strand, counting down.
CAATATGCCTTAGATCATCTAGAGCTCTACAACTAAGATACGCGTGACATACGTGACGTCATTTAGCTAATCTCGTCTAGCCAGCCTCTCCCACATGTATTTGAGTACCATTAGCATTTTTGTAAATCTTACTGATAGACAATCGGTTGAACATTGAATTGCATCAACTCTATATTAGTGTTTAAAAATATTAGTGTTTGTATGCATGCGTGCATGCTTGCGTGAAGTTGATGTTGTGATGCCCATGTTGTGAAATAGATACCTAATTAAGTAAGATACTGCTATAATTACAAATTGCAGTTCTCGTATTATAGTTATAGTATTAGGAACTAAATCAAGACAACGTGTGAAATAGTCAGTAGTCTTAGAGTTATTTTACATGTACTGAATACCTTATGTTTGATGGCGTACATCAATATTATATATATATATATATATATATATATATATATATATATATATATATATATAATTGTACATCATATATATAAGAGAATCATATATTATTTCTTCAAGTACAGCTATATATATATATATATATATATATATATATATATATATATATATATATATATATATATATATATATATGAAAGCAACGTGTCATCATGACCTGCAGAGTAATGATAATCAGCTTGTCAGAGCAACATGTATGAATTTCAGATTCATTTGGTCAGCTAAACACACATCCGTCAATATTGAGAACCAGCTTTGAAGACTGGCCCATGGGTAACGGTTACTGTTGCAAAGCAGTTGGAAAAAGGTGATCTATCAGCCCTTAGATGTCCCCTTTGTCCACCAACTGTTTTCAAGCCAACCAGAAAATCTAAATTTTACAAGCACCTCAAAGCTCATGAAAAACATTCTGTAGGGTAGGTGATTGTGGACACTCCTCGGTAATTTGAGTTACGAACGCTGTTTCTCTGGTAACCTGCAACGGAGAGAGAGGGAAACATGTCCAGTGTAAGCACCAATGTCTAAGCTTTGGAACAATACCTGTACGACTAAAATCGCACAACGTCTGCTAGCGCACTAACACAATATACGGGATAACGTCTGTGCACAGCTCAAACGGGGTGTATCCTAATTGTGGACATGTTTTTCTCCGCCACAGGAAGCGACTGGGTCTGAGTAACAGCTGGACTAGATACCTGAATGGTTGCCGCACAAGCTGGTATTTTGGGCCGCAATCAAAACCATGTTCTGTGGTGTACCACGACGATTCACCTGCGAAACTGTTAGCACGTACAAGGTTCCTCCCATCACGTCCACAAATTCGAGGTACACGAATCGATCTTTTGTTGGATCATGAAAATGCCCTGACGTTAGTTAAGCAATTATCGAGTACCTTGGTAAAGTTTTGAGCCTAGTTTCGTTGACTTGTAACGTGCTAGAGAAGAGCATTAGGTGCATGGAGCGAACGTGTAATTCCAGTCCAGTAAACACCTGAATATCTTCACTCATACTAGATCTAGACATCATTAATCCACTGACCATCTAGCTGTTTTCGCTGCTACTACATCTGGTCACAATAGAGTATAAAATGAGAACGAACAAAGTAGGTGGAATGTCAATATCAGCGACATTCGTAATCCAGTCAGAATTGACTGTCTTCACTGCTACTAGATCTGGCAACAGTAAGACACAAATTGAAAACCTACAAACTCACTTAGGATAGATGGAAAGTCAAAACTATCTTATCTGACATCAATAATCAACTCCACCAGCAACACAAAAAGATGCTAGAACCACAGTTTACAGTTCAGACGTTCATCTAAACATGATTGATCGTCTCCTGCATTGTATCGTAGACAGAACACTTGGTTTCTGCAAAATTTGAACGGCATGACGCCATTTTAGACAGAGCTGAGACACCACAGAACATGGTTTTGATTGCGGCCGGCCCAAATACCAGCTTGTGAGGCAACCATTCAGGTATCTAGTCCAGCTGTTACTCAGACTCAGTCGCTTTCTGTAACGGAGAAACAAGTGTCCACAATTAGGATACATCCCGCGTCCAGGCTGTTTACAGACGTTATCCCGTATATTGTGCTAGTGTGCTAGCTGACGTTGTGCGATTCTAGTCGTACAGGTACCGTTACGAAGCCTAGACATTGCTGCGTATATCGGACATGTTTCACTGTCTCTTCGTGCAGGCTACCAGAGAAAACAGCGATTGTAACTCAAATTACCGGGGAGTGTCCACAGTTAGGTACACCTACCCTACAAGTAAGAGGTAAGAATGCCTTTCTGTGATATATGCTGTTAACTAATTTTAAATTTACTTAATATTGCCATGATGCTTTATTTCATCTGCAGATGGAACAGTCTTACTGTAGTAACTCTACTCAAGTGTTATTAGACAACCGCCAACTCAGAGCTAAACCGCGCACGCGCAACCGGACCCACGTCCTCGCATGTCAACCTACTACACCCCTTCCCCCTAAAGTCTTTTACCCCTACTTGTATGATAGTGCTAGTTTACAAGTCTAGTCTGTCCGGCGCCTTCCTTGCTCGAGCAGATCTTCTGACCCCGGTTGATGCCGGCTCCATGTTGCTGGTTGCTTCATGGCCAACCGTTTCCCCCTGACCACCGTGGTCACCGTTTGTTTCCGAGATGCTCCCTCCTGGTTCACTTGTTACCTCGATTGAAGGCAGTTCTTCCGTCATGTTAGACTCCGGTGGTGATGCAGTGGGGTCTGTATGTGTGCCGTTGGGTAGTGGGTCATCTTCCAGTTGACGCGACCGAATGTGATCTTGGTGTCTTCGTAACATTCTACCATCAGGCAACATGACTCGGAATGATAGTGGACCCGTTCTTTCTTTCACTGTTGCCATAACCCATGGCGTGCCCTGTCCAAAATTTTTCACGTACACCAACTGTCCAACCTCAAACGTTCGGTCTCGACTGCGCTTATCATGGTTGTTTCTTTGTTGCTCCTGCTTCTTGTACGTATAGGCCGCCAAGTCGGGACGTAGTAGATCCAATCTACTCCGCGGCATCCGCCCTAACAGTAAGAGAGCCGGTGGTTCACCAGTGGTAGCGTGTGGTGTGATTCGGTACCGCAGCAGGAATCTGTCAATTTTACTCTCCAATGATCCATACTCCGAATTCATTCTCTTCATAGCCCCTTTGAAGGTTGCTACTGCTCGTTCTGCCAACCCGTTAGACGATGGGTGATATGGCGCAGAATAGATGTGCTTAATGCCATTTCCTTCCATAAATTGCCGAAATTCAGCACTGGTAAAGGCAGCCCCATTATCAGATACTACTATCTCTGGAATGCCATGTGTTGCAAATAACCGCTGCAGCTTCTTGATCGTTACGCGCGCCGTCGTAGATGTCATAGTGTCCACCTCCAGCCACTTGGAATAGGCGTCAACTACGATAAGGAACGACTGGCCAAGAAACGGCCCAGCAAAATCAATGTGTAAGCGAGACCATGCTCTGTCTGCTTGTGCCCACGGATGTAGAGGTGCCAACGCCGGCAATTTGCGATGTACCTGACAAGTGTGGCATCCTTTCACTACTCTCTCCAGCTCCTTGTCTATGCCCGGCCACCATACGAAACTTCGAGCAAGCCCCTTCATCCTTGTTTCTCCTGGGTGTGATACATGAAGCTCTTCTAACACTGATGATCGTGTTTGAGGTGGTACTACCACGCGTCCTCCCCAAAACACACAGCCACCTGAAACGCTTAGCTCGTAGCGTCGGTTAAAGTACGGCCGGATATCAGCTCGTTCCACAACACTTGGCCATCCAGTCAGTGTATACTGACGCACTTGGGATAACACTGGGTCTCTCTCCGTCCCCCGTCGTATCTGGACTGCGGTGATTGGTTTGGTTGACGATGAACTCAGTGTCTGCAATGCCAGCACAGCCTCCACAGGCTCTTCCTCTTCATCGGGCACCCCACTGCTTGGCAGTCGGCTTAACCCATCTGCATTGCTATTTAACGATCCGGGTCGATACGTCATTGTATACTGATAACTGGACAGCATCAGTGACCAACGTTGCACTCGTCCGGAGCACATTGCTGGTACGCCTCTGTTCTCCCCCAATAAGGTGAGCAGTGGTTTATGGTCGGTAAAAATGGTAAACTGGTGTCCAAACACGTACTGTCGAAACCGTTTAACCCCAAACACCACTGACAATGCTTCCCTGTCGATCTGTGCATATCCTTGTTCCGCCTTGGTCAAAGAACGGGACGCGTAGGCAATCGGTCTTTCCCCACCATCCGGGTACTGATGTGACAACACGGCTCCTATCCCTACCGGTGAAGCATCACAGGCAAGCGACAAAGGTATCCTCGGATCGTAATGAACTAGTAGCTTATCTGACTGTAATGCTGCCTTTGAACATCTGAATGCCGTCTTTTCTTCTTCACCCCATCTCCAGTTCATTCCTTGACGAAGGAGCTTGTACAAGGGCGCCAAGGTCTTTGCTAGGCCTGGTAGGAATCGGCCGTAGTAGTTAATTAGCCCTAAATAGGCTCGTAGTTGGCCCACGTCGGTGGGTTCTGGCGCTGCTCGAACAGCCTGGACTTTCTCATCCGTTGGGTAAATTCCCTTGCTGTCAATCCGATGTCCTAAATACTGTATCTCCTTTTTCAAGAAGGAACACTTCTGTCTTTTCAACCGAATTCTTGCTCCTGCCAATCGGCTCAACACAGCTTCTAAGTTCCTTAGATGTTCCTTCTGTGATCGACCCGTGATGAGAATATCATCTAGGTAGACCACTGTTCCTGGAATTCCCTGCAACAGACAATCCATTATCCTCTGGAAGATCGCTGGTGCAGCTGCTACTCCAAACGGCAGCCTGTTATACTGAAACAATCCCAAGTGGGTGTTAATGACCAGGTATTGCTTGGACTGTTCTTCCAGTTTCACTTGTTGATATGCATGACTAAGATCGAGCTTTGTAAATGTCTGTCCCCCAGCCAACGAAGCAAAAATGTCTTCCACTCTTGGTAATGGGTACTTCTCAGTCTCTGCCACCTGGTTAACCGTGAGTCGATAATCACCACAGATCCTAATGGAGCCGTCAGCTTTCAATATGGGGACAATGGGAGCCGCCCAGTTGGCAAATCGAACCGGTTCAATTATGCCCTCAGCTTCTAGTCGCTTTAGCTCATGTTCTACCTTCGCCCGGTAGGCATATGGTACTGGTCTCGGCTTGAAAAATCGCGCTGCACTGCCCTCTTTCACTTTGACAGCAGCCATCGTTCCTTTCAACTCACCAATCCCTTCTTCAAACACACCATCAAACCTCTTCAGCAACTCTGTGCAGGACGTCTCTGTACCAATGGACTTGATGTGTCCCTTCTGTAACATTTCATGCCATGGTAATACGAGTGACTTCATCCAGTTCCTTCCCAGTAGATTGGGTCCATCATTACGCACCACTATTAGTGGTAGCGTTGCAATCTGATTTTGAGTCCGCACTCGGACATCCAGCTCTCCCAACACTGTCAATGGTTCCCCAGAGTAAGTATGCAACCTCACTTGTGGTCGTCGTAAACCAGGCAACTCTTGCCTCTTCCACAGTTTCTTGTAAGTGCTCTCACTTACAATTGACACTGATGCTCCAGTATCAACTTCCATCTGTACTGCTTTCTTGTTGATATGAACCGTCACTGCTAGTGGTTCATTCTGACACTCCTTACCCACAACGTATACTGTATACATTCCTTCAACTCCATCATCGCTTTGCCCTTCTTCCACTGCTTGTTGGGCTTTGGGTGTAAGAGGTGTGGTTTCAACTCGATGTGTTTTCGTCACAGGAGATTGGGCAGCTATTTCATTCCTTGCCTGGCCTGGCTGTCGCTGGCCTCGACATGCTCGAGCGAGGTGTCCAACCTTCTTGCACTTATGGCACTGCATCCTCTGAGCATAACAACTGTTTGGTGGGTGGAATCCAAGGCACCGGAAACACTTCATCTTAGGTAGACTGGGCTTGGTTTCCTGCATTTTGTGTACCTCTCCTTCTACGCTGTCACCAGTCGGTCTCTGAATCTCCTCTGCATTCAGTGCAGCTGTCTCCATCGCTCTGGCTAAACTCAGTGCTTTGTCAAACGTGAGTTCCTTTTCTTGCAGCAGTCTCCGTTGGATCCTCCCATCACTCACTCCGCACACCAACCTGTCCCTTAGCATGTCAGCTAGTGTGTCTCCAAAGTCACAATCCGTGGAAAAACGGCGCAGTTCAGCCATAAACTGCACTACTGATTCCCCTGGCTTCTGTGATCTACTGTTGAAGCGGAAGCGTTGAACAACAGTGGACGGCTTCGGGTTCACGTGATCTTTGACCTTTGCTACGATGTCGTCATACTCCGCGTCTTCCGGCTTGCCAGGCGCCAACAGGTTGCGAATCAGCTTATACGTTTGCACTCCACATACGCTCAACAATACCGCCTTCTTGCGCTCTGTGTCAGTGATCCCGTTGGCTACGCAGAAGAACTTCACGCGCTCCACGTAATGCATCCACTCCTCTTGATTTCCCTCAAAGGGACCGACGGCACCCACTACAGTGGACATACCTCACGATTGGTTCGCTGACCTCGTCGCCAATGTAGTAACTCTACTCAAGTGTTATTAGACAACCGCCAACTCAGAGCTAAACCGCGCACGCGCAACCGGACCCACGTCCTCGCATGTCAACCTACTACACTTACCTTGCCATCAATTGTGCCACAACAAAGAAACATCTGCTGTTCATCCTAGCCACTATCACAGCCCCATGTGTGATATAGTCTGTGGGCGAAAAGACCACTTTGTAACTCATATCCACGGTTGTCATCAAGCAGGTAAACAATTTGGAACTACTTAGACGGTCAGATTCAAACAGTTAGAAAAAGGGATTGAACAGATGTCACACCCACTGGCCCTATAACCTTCCTGATGGATATGGACATAAGATTGCCATCAAACATTGAATAGCTACATTTTCTTAAATATTGTACATCTAGAAATTTCCTATTCAAAATTCCGTCATTTTCACTTCTTCAAGGCTTTGTTAGATTTTTATTTTCTCCTAAGCAAAAAGATGTGACAGGAAATCAATTTGCTCTTACACCTAGAAATGAGAACCAAAAAGGGAAATATAGTCCTCAAGGTAAACTAACATTTCATGACAACAACAATGGGACTCCATGCTTGCCATGTGTTATAATGCACATGTACAAGTGGCTTGCTAAAGCAAATCCTCAGCTGGATTGAATGGAAAGTACAATGCACTCCAACTGCATGCTCGATCTTCTCAAACCTATTATTTGCTCCTTGGATTTAGAAGAAATGGCATTTCCAAGTGCAAACAATGTCTTTTATAAAGTGCTACTCCCCTAAATCAGTTATTCAAACTCAAATCTAGACATAACCATCTACTATTTTAGCAAAATACCATAGTGTTTATCTGTCACAAATTTTTTACAGAAAAAGTTCCAAGTGTCATAGCTGCCATGGCTACTACTGCCTCATCTGAATACCTCTCAAAAATTGATATCTCTAATCTAACGTTTTCGTCTGCTATGTCTCCACTTGTTGTGTCCGTCAATACTCCTGAGCAGGCCGATAGCAAAGTATTGGAATCATCCATAGAGATATCTTCGTCATATCCAATGTCTCTGCCATCTATGTCAGTACAAGAACCTGCTGCAAATTACTCAAATGACACAGGCAGTAATGAACAGCCTCAAATTGTTAAATCAAACATGTCAACAGTTGCTGTACACCAGCAACAGTAAAGTCAAAGTAAGTACTACTCCTGAGTCAAGAGTCAAGTGTGATGTGTGCTTTCTTGAACTACTGTCAAAGAACTTAGCACGCCACAAAAGGACTGTTCACTCTAAAGCCAGCAAGCACATCAAGACAGGCATCATCGTGCAGTTTGCGTTGATGCCAGCAGAGGCTTGCACCTTGTCAGTCAAACCTTGAGAGGTGTTGCCCGTCCAATACACGTGCAGAAAATTACACTGCTCGGAAACTCAGCATCTATTTGTGAGCTTAGTAAGTGTCTTGATGTCAAGAAAACAGCTTCAGGCCTTCATTCGAATGTGATCAAGTTCAATCAGTTTGCTATGAAGAGAGCTATCTCCCCAATGTTAAACTAAGAAATGATAGTCTTAATTGTCTTGTGAAACGGCATCTGTTTTCAGAAAGCAGACGTACTGCCTGCATAGCACATCGAAGCAAAGCTGTCAGTGCCAACTGCCCTGTTGCAGTTAGCTCAGTGAACAGCCAACTAACTCCAGCTGGTAGCAGATATGTCTTTTTTTCAGTGTTTGCCAATGGAGTACACTACTGGGGTAGGCTGAGTCAAACTGTTGTCTGTTTGGACGCTAAACCTATGAAGTGGACATGTCGCTGTTCTGCTTCCCAACAAAAAGGCTGCATCCATAGAGCAGTAGCCAAATGGTTATGCCACCAAGAACACTCTTACCTGATGTGGTCAGAAAAGACCAGTGATTCTGAGTATCTCCCAGAACAGGAATCAAAAGATGAGACAAGTGAAGAACATTCTAGGAGCCTTTATTGCTATCCTCCTCAAGGACACTTGTTGAGAAAAATGCTGGACTACCTAAAGCAATACAAAAGCATTCCACTTGCTATTGACAATAGACTGGCTTTAGACACACCCAAGCTTACACAATACATGCCCTCTGAGACTGCATGCAAGTTCTGTTCTGGGGTTCAACTGGAAGGCCCTCTCACAATCACAACAAAGGGTAAAGTGAGAGGACTTGATCAAATTGTTGAAAGTAAGAGAAACTAGTCATCACTGTGTACATAACGTAAACATAATGATCATATCTCAACCTCAGATGTGAAGATATACTGCAAGAAGTGTCCCAAGTGTAATCTCTTCTACAGGTACCAAGAATACTATAATGGTGTACACAATTTCAACGATTCCACCATGCTTACACTGGATTTACGCTTATTCCTTCGTCACAGCTTGCAAGTAAATATTAGTATAATCACAATACCACTTTGTAAGTTATCAGTTGATTTTCTGTAGGCACATACTGCCATTGGAAGAGTTGTAACAGTGATAGAATCAATGACGGGAAAATCACTATTGCACAACACTGTCTTAAATGCCTACTGTCATTTTGAAGCTTTATCGGAACACAAATATGAATTTTATTGCATTCATTGTGGATTCTACCCCCCCCCCCCCATCCTGACTTTTGATGTGAACAGAAAGGCAGCATTCTCACTTGCAGGCAAGTTGTTTAATCTTTTGTATAGCAAGTAGAACAGACTAACAGATTAACAGACTAACAGATTAACAGACTAACAGATTGATTGATGCTTGTAGTGTCTGATTTGAAAGTCCCTGAATCCAGTTTGGAGAACGATATTGTTGACTGTGCAAGTTTCTGGAATAACGTTGAGTATGAGATGCTGGGAAAGGGTTTTTGTGAAGGTAATCTAATGGGAGCAATGTTTGCAGGATGTTTTTAGCGTTTACTTTACATGCAGGCAACAACAATCCATATGCTGTTAATCCAGAGCATACATTTTGAGCTCCATGGATTGGACCACATACTCAAAGTGGTAGCACTGTCATAAACACAGAGTACAGGAAATGTCCATCTGCCAAGACTACTCACCATGATAACAATGATTTGACAATGGTCTCAGAAGACAGACTTATTGATCTTCTCAGCAATAGCACTGTAAGATAAAGTAACCTTTCTAGAAAAAATAAATGATAGTTTGATCACCTTATAGAGGAAAACAGTGAAGAAAATATGTAGACAGGCAGGTGTAGAAACAGTGGAACAAAAAGATTGATTGTGTGCTCCGATTAAGAAACAAAAAGAACACCAGAAAAGTCTATTACAAGGTTTTTTCCAAGATCTGGGGAGCTTCAGGTTGGTATTTACTATACTCTTGTCTAAACTGCATGGCTTATAGTTCTTTCAACTTTACTTTCAGGTGGGTAGCTGTCAGCAACTTGTCCCCATCAAGTCCTTTATGCTTTAAAATTTCTACTAAGAGCTGAAAGTCCTAGAGATTATATTGACATTCTACTGTCTCTGAAATACCCTCCAACCAATACCCTGATTGATATGGCCCACATGGTTGCTGCTCATGCAAATTCTTGTTGCCCAGGAATGTTTCAACCACATGAAGGCAGAGTGGCTGCAGCAACGGTCACTAATGTTCAAGCTGCTTATGATCATTCTTTGTCAGTACCCATGCCATGGCTGCATGAGAACTGCAGCCTAAACAAAAAACAAATCCAAGCTACTCAAGAACATGACTTTAACACGACTGTTCATCCAATCACTGGGGTATCTGCTCAATACTGTTTGTCTGACAAACTACATGAGGGTAACACCAAGCAAGAGATTGAAGTGTTGCGTAGAACAGAGCATGTACCAGAGTTAAATGGCATTATCAATACTGAATCCGAAGAGCAATTGCATAATGCAATGGGGAGAGACAGATATTTCATGAATAGCATGAACGCAGTGAGGCACATATTTTTATTTAGATCTAATGTTGATCAAAGGAATACTCGTCTCAATACGGCTGCTACTGAACATTTGCGTCAAGCATTACACTGCTCAACAGCTGTTGACAATTTTGGACGAGCTGTAGCTGCAGGTACTGGTACTGCAACAGTTGGGTCATCACTAAATGCTATCTTTTTTATAGGCTCTTCCACCACAATTGGTACTCATTTAGGTATCACAGTCACAATTTGTATATTGTAAATTTACTCTTTGATTAAAACTTGTGTATGTACATAGGTAATCCTCCTTTGGCAACATCGTATACAGCAAGAAACCAACAGACTTCACAAACTAGTCTGAGTCATCCAGGTCTGTGTCTATGTACTTTGTCCATCAAAATCGTAAAGTATAGCGTCATTTCGTAGCTATGTTAATTGGTTACAGGTTGCTAAATTGTTCAAAAATGTAATAGTCGAATTGTAAGGTAATAATGTTTCAATAGATGTTGCTTTTTATGTCTTTTCAGACATCGTGCGTTGTACATAAGAAATTGGTCGATGAAAATTTTACACTATAATGTCACTTTTTAGCTATGTTAATTGGCTACAGGTTGCTAAGACCTGTTTGAAAGATGTAATTGCAGATTTGCTGTATAATAATGTTTCAATAAATGTTGCTGTAAATATCGCAAAACCTCATTGCAGTTGTTTCTTGTTTTCCCTAAACTTCTTCCTCATAAATTGTTACTTCTGTTTCTCTTTCTGTCTACCGGTGAAAAGTCATCACAGACATGCACTTCTATGTATGTATGTTTTATGCAGGAAGTTCTGATAAAGCTAAAGTTCATGGAACTAATAAAGACATTGGAACACAAAGATCTGTTCAAGCAGGCAAGCAAAGCAATCAAAGTAAAAACAACAAATACCATTATTCTAAACCCTGTGTTTGTGCATGCTTTAGAACTGAAACTAGAAAAATTTTCAGAACTTAAGAGAGCTATGGAACAATTATGCTTAGAAATACATGACCTCAACCTCAACAGAGCTTGCTTGCATAAAAGAATTCAGATTCAGCACTTCGGTTTTGCGGCAGAATGCCTACAAACGGCAATTGCATGTTTCATGCAGTTCAAGACCAGCTTCAACGAGTTCATTCAACTGAAAAGTACAGTCACAGTGAATTGTGAGCAAACACAGTTGCTTATCTTGAAGCTCACCCATTTCTTGTAAGAAATTATATATATATATATATATATATATATATATATATATATATATATATATTTACATATATATTTTGCGTTAACTTATACATATATAATATATATAATAAGATTATACTATTATTATATTATACTATACTATCATAAGATTTATACTTTCATCATCTGATTACCTTGCATATCCAGGATACAGAAGGCAAACCTCTTGATATGTCACACTTTGTTGTCAACAAAGACTGGGCAAGCTATCCGATTAATCTGAGAAGAAATGGAACATGGGCTGATCACATAGCAGTGTTGGCTGTAGCAACATTTCTTTCCTATAACATCAGAATAATTAGCGCAGTTGGCACCGCAGACAGCTTTGATATTATAGTTGAGCCAAATGGACACACAGCTAGACATGCCATTCCCTTACTTCTTGGACACTACACTGAAAACCACTATGAAAGCCTGGACATTGCAATTAATGGTATATTTGAGTCTACTATTTCTACCACAACTGATTGTCCTTTTAATCAATAGATGATCCTGTCACAGAAACTGAATCCAGCAACAAACTAGAAGTTACAAGTATGATGACACGAGATCTGCCAATTAAACTCACATCACTTTAGGTCTCTGAATTTTGTAACTAGACAAAGCAGTACACTGTTCTTTGCAAGACTTGGAAGTTGTTGAAGCCACAGCCCACTGAAGCTGTTACAAGTAAGTTCATTTATCACGTCATGAATAAGAATAGAATGGTATGGATTATGACAGGAAATTTACCAAAGAAACACTTCATCCGTTTTATGTTCTGTCATTGAAAGAGCAGAAAGAAGAGGATGAAATGGTACGTAGTACCAATTAACTATTAGCACCTTACCAATGGCCTACATGTATTATAATGACTAGAGTCTTGGAATTCACAGATGGCTACAGCATTTCATGAAGAGACTAGTAGCACACCTCTCAGAGGTTCCAATTTCCTCGTTTAGTAACAGTTGGTGACATATCACGACTACATCCCAAACGATGGCTCAATGACAATGTCAGATCTTGTAAAGACACCTACTAATGTATAGACATCTTCAAAGTGGTTTGTCTTGCTATTGGCAGCTAATCAATGCATTGTCACGTTTGTGGGAAATTGATGCTCAGCTTGTGGTATTGAACTAGACAAATGATTTTCGCATACAAGTTCTGTTATCATAAATAAGTCTTGTTTGCACAGGGAAAGAAAGTTAAAGCATTAAATACCTACTTTTTTGAAAAGCTGGACAAAGAGGGCCCTCAAGCTTTAAGACCATGAACAAGGAAATAGCTGGTGAGATCACACCAAGAAAATCAAACACAGCATGTCACAAGTGCTTGATTGTAAATTATATAGAACGAACTTCTTCATTATGATATTCTCATAATGCCCATACATTGGCCTACAGAGTAGTATTAGTGTTGTACTGTATGTCGTTTAGTTTGTCTAAACCTTGTTTTGAACTAGTGGCAAGAATGTTTTAGATTATAGACATTAACAAGAAAGAAATTCGTTACTATGGTCCACAAATGATTATGTGCTCAGACGTTTTTCCTAAGACAAGGTACAAAGAAGCAACAGCACATCTCTTACTTTTGAATGACACTCTAATTATGCTATGCTCTTAATAGACAGTGGTTGTCAGATACAGCAAGACAGACAGGAGAAACATTTGTGGATGATAACTGGCGTGACATTACTGTGAAAGTAAAACTCTCAGTACTTATTTCTCATACACATCACAAATCGTTTCTTGTTTTCTACAGAATGCTCCAAGGCAGCTAGACAGTTGCAGCTGTGGAGTCTACTGTTTAATGTTATGTTATTTTCAACCGTTTTCTATGTAAATCTTGCACAACGACTTCTACCAATCTGTGAACTTTTCAGTACATGAGACAAAAAGCAGTCACTAATATCCAACACTTCTGTGAGGTAGACAACCTATATGTTTAACCAGTTGCATACCTAGTAGCATTATTTGCTGAACTGCAGAGTGACATTGATGAAATTCGATCTTGGCTAGTGCATAGACTAATAACATTTTCAGCTCGAAGCGTAACAACTCAGCAAAGGTGAAGGCACTATAGCCAAAAATTTGATACAACTTGACAGTTTAGTAATTTGTATTTTGAAGGCTCACCTTTGGAAACCAATACCAAAACCAAAAACTCAAGTGAGAACATGGAAAGTTTGCAGTCTCAGCTGTTTGATACCTCGCTGCTGCGACTTTGTCAAACAGCAGCAAGGTCAGAAGAATGGAGAGCAGAAGATGACAATAATATGCATGTATGTTGTTACATACAAATGTGCTTACCTTAGAGGCTGAGCAGGCCATTTTGTCATTTCTTGTTGCTCAAATGCAGATAAACATATGTAAGCAACAAGAAATGACTGAAGACTGACTATTTTATTGCAGTGGTGCTTAGCACTAGTCAAACAAAGATTTAAACTTACTGTTGTTGTTGTTGTTGTTGTTGTTATGTAAATGCAGCTGAGAACATAGTATAGCGCCTGGAGACTGCTGGCTTAGCATTGATCCCTGGGTAGCTCTGTGGTTGGACTACAGAAGTTTTAACAATATGCCTCCTTTGAAAACAGCTGGTGATGATTTTGTTTTGGTGAGCATTGACCAACACATACAGCAGAGGGAATTTACTTCAAGCACCACAATCTTTGACATATGTCTACTACCAGCAATTGATTTGTTCAAATTCTGGAGCACATACAAGTGCAAGAAACCAAGCCCAAACACTGTCCATAGGAATGGAAAAAACCTAGCTCTTGACAGGTCTATAGTAGATGATCTGTGCGTATGGATACGTGAAATGAGAGAGCAGTTTGAGAAGCATGGGAGAAACACTTTTTATTAAATCAAGCAAGTAAAATTTTGACCTTAAGTATTGTTGATTGTTTGCAAAGTCCCCAGTACTAATTTGTAAGCACTGTAACTGAAGTTTGTTGCTAATTAAGTCTATTCATCAATGGGCATTTTGCTCTACAATGCTATGAATGCTATAGATTATCTACGATAAATCAAAAGCTTCAATTCCTAATCACCAAAGTGTATTATACAAGGTTCAAGTTCTACATTTGAAAAGTAGGCTATATAATTTCAACGCAGCTCTATTTCATTCTGTTGTTTAGATTGTACTTGTTGTTTTGATTGCACCAACTAATTCAGGCGGCCTCTTTAGTGCATCCACTTAACAATCCTGTTCCTGTTAGGTAACGCGCGTTAGCAATACAAATTCGTTCTTACTTTACAACATAACAAAGCTTTCTTTGCAGAATCTGAGACAATTAAACTTGATATTATGTCATAAAGAACCCATCCACGTTAGAGTCGGAATGCTTTGATAGCCAGATGAGTTAATCAGAGGTGCACATGCAAACAGACAGACAGACAGACAGACAGACAGACAGACAGACAGACAGACACACACACACACATGCAAACACACACACATACACACACACACACACACACACACACACGCACGCGCACACACACGCGCGCGCACACACACACACACACACACACACACGTAGTTCTTGCACATATCAGAGGCAGATCCAGAACCTGATCGAAGGGAGCACAAAAACCAATCAAGAATAGTATGACGTCACATTCATTAAAAAGTGATGTGAAATTGCTTTAGTCGTCCATTAAATTAAGATGACAGATGTGTTAAATTCTGTTCCGAAAAACATGTATAGATATCTTGACTTAGTTTAGAACTACAGAAGACAAGTAAAACTGCAGCAAAGCCTTTCTGGTAAGGAAGCTTTGGTCACAAGTTGAAGCAAGTTGACTGGATAATCTGAGTCCATGCACTGACTGACGAAAATTATCAGAAGACGTATTTCTGAAGGGGGGAACGTGCCCCCAGTGCCCCATCTGGATCGGCCTCTGCATATGTACTATTGCGGTGATGGTCAGGTGTGTCCACACCTACCTAGTGCTTTAGTGCACCTGTACTTATATATGGGAGTAGTAACCACATGCATACAGTACAAGCAGATACAACTAAAGATAAAATTCATAAAATTAAAGAAAAAACTTTACCAAAATAAAACGAAAACCAAAATTTTGGCTTGAAAAACTAAACCCAAACTAGCAAACTTCTTAGCTTACCAAAACAACGAGGCACTTTTAATTTTCAATAGTGATTTTCAAGAATGATACGCTATCTTCATATGAGACCTGAAACGTTAGAGAAACCTTCAGGCAGTAATATGTGACTCATTCCTAGTATTCCCTCAACACAGCGTCAGAGTTAGAACTCGTGCAAGTTGGGAGAATACTGGAGTCGCATACAGCTCTAGTGTTCTTAGAAGATTACATACCCGTGGTGCGTCTGATGGGAGTGGGAAGGTGATAACAAGTCATCAAGAACGCGCGTTATATTAGTGTCACATCCGGCCCGATGTGGCAGCGGCTCCGTCTGGCAGCGGCCCCATGTGGTGCACATATGTAGCCTCGACCTTCCAGACCCGTGTAGCGCCGATTCAAAATCGTTCTGGCTGGTACCGCCTCTTCTCAATATATTGTGTTTGGTCCTATGACCAGCATTAGTTGTTCAGTTTCATAAATGCATACTTTTCCAATTACGGCTGTAATACAAGAACGACGAAGAGAACATCGTGTCGCATCCGCGGCTGCACGGGTACCTTTGTGTTTACTGTAGCTACGGTTTTATCATTTGTGTGTTAGTAGGGAACGCAAACAGGACGCTATGAAACACTTTCTTTTACTAATGGCGCTGCGGTCGTGATCGGCATGTGTCTAGTCGCCTCGAATCAAATCCGCTGCGAGTCGCTGCTAGGCTGCGATAAAAATTCGCAATACGCGCATCCGCTGTGACTCGATCGTCCAGATTCGATACGACTTGCCGCGAAATCGCGACAAAACTTCGCTGTGAATTCAACGCGAGACTTTGCCTTGTAGACATGATCATGAAGTCATTACTTCTATGCATGCAGCTGGCTAGTGTGATGTCGAACCATCGGTTCGTGAATTAGACAAACGGTTCTAGATCTGCTACTAAATCTAAAAAATGTTGTTACTGCCGCTGACAGGCCCAGAATACAAAGCACAACGTGTAATTTTGCGTGAAGTGCGCACCACAAGTCGTTGTTTGTGTACAGTACTTTTTGATATACAGCAAATCACTAGCACGATCGCCATGCATAAGATGTCTTCGTTGATTAGAGCCGTAATTGGAAAGGGAATGCTTTTATGAAACTGAACACTAGTGCTGCAGCGTGGTTCTAGGACCAACAGCAAGATAATACTGAGAAGAGGCGGTACCATCCCAAACCCGTGGAAGACGATTTTGAATCGGCACTACATGGGTCTGGGAGGCCGAGTCTAGCACATATGCTCGCGTACACTGTTACCAACAAAATGGTGGCGTTTGTTGCCTCGTGACAAAAATACATCTACTGCGCATGTTTACGCATAACAGAATCTGTCTGAATTCGGGTGTAGTCTTATAAGAAAGCTCTCTGGAGGTAAAATCTGTTTGAATCTCTGGATCTAGGCTAAGTGATTCCCTGCTATTTATTGCTGTATAACTAAAAGCACAGTTTTCTGTTTTCTTCTTTCCTGTAACTGCTACAACATCAGCAAAAAGGAGAGCACAAGATAGAAGTTACAATCGAACTCTACTTTGTGAAAAAGGCTGCCCTATCACAAAGGAAACGAGAAGTTTACAGATCAGCCTAGAGATTAGATTCAACTAGAAAGAAGGATCGAGGTATCAAAGCTGAGTACAACGTTGTAAAAGAAACGAGAAGATTTCAGAGCAGGTTCTATCTCAATACTTTCGTAATCATAGAAGTTCAAAAAAGAATGCAAACAAAGATACAAACATTTTGAAAAATGAGAAAGATGTAGGGTTGCCTTACCAAAAGGACAGAAACAAGACCATATGGGGTGTGATGTGACATGATGTCATCTTTCATGAATTCACTTATACAGACTAAGCAATACATCATCCCTCCATTGCGCTATTTTCTAAACACTATGTCTTTTATACCTTAGAAAATTGTGCAATGTAGGAATGGTCAGTATAGTACGTAAAGTCTCGTTTCTGGCCGAGAATTTTCCAAAACAACTGTAGCAAGTCTACACTGTCTGTTTCCTATATATTATAGTGTGAACTTTGAAAATCTTTAATATCTCCTCTGTTTTTGGACTTTCGCGGTAATCTAATATCTTGGTATCGTTAGAAACCGTTAGGTATGGCATATCTGTATCAAATTATCTAAGCCCTTCCTACACAGGAAACCGAGGATAATTATAATACTCTTGCATATCACAGATATATTATTATACAATTGGTGGAGTAATGGTCATTATCCAATTATCTTGTAAGACCAACGGATCAGTAACTGGAACCATTTAATTAAGATTATTGGTGTAACATGGTTCAATTGGAGCAGCTCTTGAGCACACCTGGTGTGAATTTTACCTCATTACTCACTTCAGAGTTCACACTTGCGGGAAATAGACAGTAGACCACAGGATGCACCGCAGTGTACTGTACACACGGATATAATAAGCTGTCACATCCACTACAGATGATTGTTGTTAGTTGTGTGATATAATGAGTCTGGACATGTCTTCTCTTGGCCTTGGGCGTACCTCACGTTCTACTCTTGGCTTTGAACGTGTACAAGGCGTGCACGGAGGCGAAATGACAGTATCATTCCGCGGCTGCGCCCTGTTACGAGCACGCCTATTGACACAAATAGCTTAGAATGGTCGATGATGTAATGCACGAGCACAGACTATCTAGGTCAGCAGCAAGTAGACTGGTTGCATGGTTAATTTATCACTTGAAGTGTGAGGCCGTCGTCAGCTTGACATTGTGCTTTCTTGTAATACACTAAGTTGGTTAATTAATTAATTAACTCTTCCCCTTGTGACATAGCGTTGATAGCGTCCGCTAGTAATTGTTGGACGTGTTTGAGTCCTAGGCACTATACTGCATCGCTTGGAGTGCTAAGCGTGGTATAGATTTACACTAATGACAGGAGTGGGGTTTTCCAGTTACAACAACTCTTGTTTCCGAAGAGACTGGTGAGTGAAGACCTCAAGGAGAGCTAGATTATGGCGGCGAAAATAGTGGCTCTCGAATCATTTTCTAGTGAAAGACCAGGAGATGTAAAAGCATGGTTTCGTCAGTTCGAGCACGTAAGCAAATGTTTGGAATGCTACGGCTCGATTGGCACGTCTACCCACTCTTCTGGAAGGTTGGCCTTTGCGAAGTTTGAGCTTCTAGATGCAAGATAAGATCGACACTCACAATCATAGCGAAGTTTCAGCATCTAGATGCTGACAGGATCGATACGTACGATCATGCCAAGGCTGCACTGATTGACAGCTTTGTTCCAAGCAAGCTCGATCGCTTGGAGGCATAAAGACAATTAAGAAGATTGGCACTATGGCATGTACGTCAGTGAGAGAACATCGAATTATTTGTGTGTATGATATTGAAGTGTTGTACGCTCGTGCCTGACAGTCTCGACAAGGAAAGAAGAAAAAGAACAATCTTGGCAAGAATAAGAAAGACAGATCAATTTGTGCAAGGTCTGCCTGAAAAACTGAGGCAGAAAGTGATTGAAAATGATCTAGCTAATTATGAAACAACTAGATTATTGGTCAAAGGGTTAGTACTTGCTTGACTGGAAGGTCAATCTCCAACAGCGTAAGTAGCCTATGTCAAGACCGCTCTATTACGTCGAAAATGGCTGACCTCAAGCGGCGAATTCCCGATCTTACGCAAATGATTAGCAACGTTTATGGCATGCAAAGATGACAGACGCAACACACAAAAGGAGCCTGCTGCAGTAACGCCGAGACGGAACGTCGCATGTTGGACATGCGGGGCCAAAGGGCACATCCAACACCACTGCACATGAAGAAAAGCAGGACCTTCCACATCTCAACCACGACGTCATGGTCAACAGGATCGGAATCAGTGACAGGAATACGCTCGCGATTCGAAACCAAAAGAAAATTGTCTAGCGTTACAACGGCGCCAACCGGCTGGAGGACGGGGAGTCAGTCGTAGAGCAATGGCCCCATCGACTAATCTCAATCTGTAGAAGTCTTGGGACTTGTCAACGGCATGCACGATTGTATAAAAGTTTTGGTTGACACTGGTGCAACAATATCTGTTTTACCCGCCTCATTTGCCGACGGAGCGCTGAGGAGCGATATTCGTTAAGTTTTAGCAGTCAATAAACGGACAACGCGTGAAGGTCTTGGGAGCTACCTAAGCCGACGTTTGTATTGAACATCACCAGTGGGAACCTCATAAATTTGTGGTTGCAGATGTTCAGTCCGCGGACCGATGGAGCTGGTTTCTTGGAAGATCGGAAGATGTACACTGACTTGGATAAAAAGACCCTACGCTGGGACTGTGGCATCCGGGGTTTCATAGGCAGGGCAGCTCAGGTATTTGGATAGCCGACTAACGGATACATGTTTTCTTTGTTGTGTCTCTTGTGTTGCCATAACACTATCTCTTGCTCCTTCCAACGTCTTAGCTAGGAGAATCACTTTATCCAATGGTTGCGTCAGTAAGTCTTCTTTCTCATACATCTTTTGTAGAATAGAGTCATCTTTAAGCCCTGCCACAAAAATGTCTCTCAGTCTGTCTTCCTTTCTCCTGCCTTGAATGAACAATTCGTTGCGATTCGTTTCAATCCTTTGGCGTACTCCTGTACAGCCTCTTCTTCCCGTTAAATTCGCCGATGTAATTTCACTCGTTCTACAATTACATTTATTCTTATCAATCTTTGAGTCCTATGCTACAATTGGCGCTGCAAACCGGTGGCTTCGAAACCAGTTCTTGAATTCAAGGATTTTGAAAGACTTGCCAAATTAATGCATCAGTTGTCAGTGTGTGACGGATGCATACTAAAACATGCAGAAGAACCTAGAATAGTGATTTTAAAGGCAATAAGGGAGCAGTTACTATCAAACTTGCACAAAGCACACGTTGGTGTGGAGAGGATGAAGAAACTTGCACGGAGGTTTGTATGGTGGCCAGGTATCGACAGAGATATAGAGAGTATGTTGCGAAATTGTGAAAATTGTGCTGTGCATGCTGATAGACCACCAGAAGTATCCTTACATCCATGGGAGTTTCCTGAGTGCCCTTGAGCAAGAAGTCACATTGATTTTGCTGGACCATTTGCAAAAAATGTGGTTTGTTGTGGTCGATGCGTTCTCAAAATGGCCTGAGGTAATACAGCTACTAGAAGGAGCGACTTCAACGAGCCAAACCATTACTCAACTTTGTCACATCTTCGCAAGGTTTGGTATTCCAAAGCAAATCGTGTCAGATAATGGGCCCCAATTCGTATCGTCAGAATTCAAAACTTTTTGTAAGAAACAGGTTATTCGTCATACCTTAGTACCTCCCTACCATCCCCAAAGCAACGGGCAAGCGAAAAGTTTTGTTAAAACGTTGAACGAAGCAATCGAGAAAGACATGGAGAGCGGAAAGGCAAGTTTGGAAGAGGTAGTGACAGATTTTCGTCAGTCTACAGAAATACCAACCATAGCAATACAAATGTTTCTCCAGCACGGCTCCTGATGAATAGAAATCTGCGATGTCAACTGGATTTACTAAAGCCGCCACAAAAGTTCTCAGTGTTGACCAAGACTTTGAAGGAAACGGTGAAAAAGCTCAAGCAAAACAAAAGAGAGGTCACGACCAAACAGCGAGTGAGAGAAATGCAATTAGACCATATGATATGGTGTTGGTACGTCACGCAAAGATGCCAAAGTGGAGAAACGCCAGAGTAGTACAAGTTTGGGGGAGAGGTATTATACAGTACAGTATACAGACACGGGAGTAAGACAAAAGGTTCACGTGGATCACATGAGACTGCACCCACGGTCAAATCAACTATCAATCCAGCAGCTAGTACAAGATAAACCAGATCTAGAGCCTAGAGACGTCGCAGGTAGCAATAGAGACAACAAACGAGAGGATCAATTTAGCAGTGACACAGACAGAGCCCGAGACCTTAGACGATGGTACTGAAGACGAGTTGAGTGCGCCTGAAGTTGTCACAGGAGCAGAGCAGCCAAGAAGGAGTCAGCGTACTACAAAGGCGATACCACCTACAAGATATGGAGAGCGGACAGTGTAGAGAGGCTATAGAACTGATATAATCAGTGCTGTAAATTTTGTGTTTTGCGTAGAAAAAAGGGAGATGATGTGGCATCCGGGGTTTCATAGGTGGGGCAGCTCAGTCATTAGGATAGCCGGCTAACGATACATGCTTTCTTTTCTGTGTCTCTTGTGTTCAATTACATTTATTCTTACCAATCTTTGAGTCCTATGCCACAGGGACAACGGCTGTGCTAACGTCAGGACTGCGGCTGAAGATTACGATTGGCTGAAGATACGACTTTGGAAGAAGGTCATATAACTCAGGGCCGGCGGAAGCAAATTTAGATTAGTCAGGCCTAACACACGCCAAAGGACGGGGCAATTCACGTGACACAATACGAGTCTAATGCAAAATCCTCTTGACTCAAGGCTAACAGCACTATACAGCTACGAAAATCGTCCAAATACTGATAATCGATGTTCAGAAGTACTGACAAACTGTTCAGCTACATGTGTCAGCGACAGCGAATCAGTACGATCCTTGTGCACATGCAGCAAGAGTAGGTGATTTAATCTATCCTGCTTCATTGTACTTCTAAGGTACGTTTTCAATCTCTTGAGGACACTAAATGACCTCTCATTGACGGCGTTGGTAGATGGAAGCACCATATTGAGTTTAAGGACGGTGAATACTTCCGACATCAAATCCCTTTCGTAAGGAGATAAACTCAAGATGTAGTCCCTAATGTCACACACTGTCACAGAAGTCTTTTCTACGAGACCAAAGTTGGCTTGCAAATTTCAAGATGAAGCTGCAGTTGTTGGGCATCTAAATCGTCATGATAAAATGAAATGACATGGTTGAGGCATTCCCTATAATCGTCACCCTTGACAACTTTGGCAAATGGTCCTGCAAGTTACGGTACATTTTGAATCCGGGTTGATCAAACCTGGCTTGAATAGCATTCACAATTAAATCGAGTGCTTCGTAATATTGCTGGCAATAAAATTGCTTGCAAACATTGAAAAACTCAGGTTCAGCACTGCCCTCCTCATATCGCCTTGGAACTTTCCTCTTTCTGGGCAGGACAGGGCCATCAACATCTAATTTAGTCCTTGTCTCTTGAAGACTCTTCCAGAAGAGATCGAACTGTGTGTCGTCTCTGAGCACGTACAGAGTTGCAACAGTCATCAAAGCTATCCATTGACCCTCAGCAGCAGACAACTTGGGTGATTGTAGGGTCTTGCTCAAGTTATCACCATGCCTCAGAATTAGTTGTCCCAAAACAACCCCAAACAAATATCGAAACGTTCTAAACTGGAATTGAATGCCAATGATGCGGCCCTTGATAGCAGGATCAGATACATAGTCTTTGGACATTTTCCAAAGCTCCTGCAGAACACAGTTATCAATTACTGACTTCAAAGAGTGTGCCCTGACCGTTCACCTTGTTGGACACAATGTGCGGAAACCAGGGGTGTCTGGTGCAAGACTTTTCTTCAACTTTTGCAAAGCAGTATCCCTTTTTGGAGAGTACTTCACAAGCTTTGGGACTTCATAAGTGGCGTCCAGTGCATCCTTCATCACTTTGCAATGTTTTACAACATCCCCAACAGCCAAGTTCAACGCGTGCCCGTAGCAATGAGTGTATAAAGCCCGGGGTTCTTCATGCAATAGCTGCTTTGCAACACCGGTATTCCCACCCTTCATGTTGGCAGCACCATCATAGCATTGCCCTCGGCATCTTGACATTGAGAAGTTTATGCGCATCAACATATCTCTGATGACACTGACAATGGTATGTGCTGAGATGTCGTCAATCTGGTACATACCAATGACATGTTCTTGTGGCTCTAAATTGCCTCGATCAATCCAGCGAATACATAATACCAGCTGCTCTCTGTTGGATAAGTCTGTGCATTCGTCACACATGATGGAGAAAAATGTAGACTTCTCGATACATTCAGCTATTTCTCGAAGAATAGGCAATGCCATGATTTTATGAACTCATTTTGCATGTAATGAGATACATATTTGCTTGACTTTCTAGTCAGCCAGCATTTTAGTAGAGAATCATCTTGACCACGTAACTGCAGTAACTGAATGAAGTTAGAGTCAGTCTCATCCCCATCTCCTCGAACCGGAAATCCCTGTCTGGCTAAAAACTTCAAATTGAAGATGATCTTGAGTAAACACTCCCTGTTCTGTCCCTTCTCAGTTGTGTGCTCTCTAGACAGCATCTCACTTACATATGGGCAAGTTTTGGGCAATTCAACGATCATTTGCACTGCCTCCCTGTGGCAAGACGACGATTCATGAGATTGAATGCCACCGTGGCTTTCTTCCAGGTGGAAAACCCCTTTGATACAAAGGAAGGATCTCCTTTCTGCCTCTTGATCTTCTTCGACTGCAACGCTACCACACACACGTGGCAGAAGACGACAGCATCCTTAGTGGAATATTGCGGCCATTTCCACTTTCCAAACCAATGCGACTGACACGATCGTTTGACGACTACTTTCTTACCGAAGGAACGCTTTGGAAAGACGAAACCGGACATTGGCTGATACGGCTGACTTGGAACTTCAGGTAGACAGGACTGAGCAGATTCTGTAGAAGACGACATAATGTCCAGTGATCACGCATGTGCTGAGCTCTTACCTGACTTGGGCACACCTACTACTTCCGGTAAGCCGTCTTCCTAGTAACTTCCGGAACGTTTTCGCCTACTTCAGGCACACTGACAGTCTAACATGGACTTGCTGAGTTACTTCAATTTGTCCCTGCCAGTAATTAACTGTTGATAGAATTATCTCCTTTTCTCCAGCAGCAGGGCGATTAAATATAAATATATTTAATTACCTATACCGTTTACCGGAAGTTCTTTGCTTTTGTCTCCTGGTGGAACTACTACTTGGCCGGACCAACCTTACAGGCTCCGCTGGCCCTGCTGTCAACACACAAATTGTGATGTAGTGATATGTTGTCACGGCTGCTACTTGTATGCATCATGCCGACCAGCCAACAAATGGTCACGATACGACAGCAATCTTTCAACGTGTTAGCGTTCCTTTCAATCCGAAGAAGGGTGTCATCCAATACAGCTAAGTTGCTGCTAACTTTAATTATACTTGAAGGTCCTACAGAAATGGTCAAAAGGAAAGGACCGGCATGTCTAATACAATATTGACGCTGACGCTAACGTCAACGTACTCGACGTCGGCGGCGTCGGCGTCCGACGTTGGCGTTGACGTTGACGTTGACTTGTTCACAGTATTTGCGCGACACCACGCACAGATTAGGCGGTCCGAAGCTCGAATCCAGCGCGTTCAGCATAAACGAATGCCGTTATTATATGTGACTCTTCTGCTGCTGCGTCGTATAGACGCAAGAGAGTTCAAACAGCTGGAAGGAGACAAAAGTGGGTTAGAAGAAGAATTAGCTACCGTGTCAACTGCTGTTGCGCAATTCTATACGAGCTTCCACAACGCCCTATGTTGTTTTGGTAACGTTTGTACGTGATAGCTAGCCTACATGTAATTCTATACCTATTATTAGCTGGTGGAAACTACCGTTTGGGACCCTACAATTAGCTGCCATGCCACTTCCACAGTGTGCTTGCAGTTGCGTGACCGTTGAAATGTATCACTATGTTCAACGGAGTGCTGTCCGTGAGCAAGTACTCTAGCCTTTGACTGTAGAGATGCGTGAGAGTTGTTTATTGTGCAATCAATGTTGTTCCGATACCGCACTCTGGTCTCGCGTGGCCAGACGTTCGCGCGCGGGGGAGGGGCGTGTGGAGAGGAGAAGCCTATAGTACGTCGGGACACAGTGGCCGGGTTTTTGTTGGCGACGCCAGAATCTTGGCGTGACCAATCACGTTGCAGAACCGCAATTATGGGCGTAGCTGAACTACCACGTCCGGGACTTCATGGCTTCAATCGCTAAAATGTCGTACGATGAAGAGTCGATTTCACTTGCCATTCTGCTTGCAACTAAGTCTATGGGGTACCTCGAGCTTCGACCTTTACAGGAACAGGTAGTGAAACACTGTAGGAGGTAGAGAGGTTTTTGTGTCCTTTCCCACCGGCGGTGGCAAGTCGCTGTGCTACGCTATCCTACCGCTTGTCGTACCTGCGTTTATTAGTGCCAGGAAAATTGATACCAGACTCTTTGGCAGACCGTTTACTGGAGAACGAGCCCGAGTTGAAGACGCTGACATCGGTATCAAGCACGCACGTTCAGATGGTTCTTAGATATGATCGTCTACTCGCTAAACCTGAACATCTAGACCATGCAATTTCCCAACTGCGTTGACCTGCCTTCGCAACTCTGCCTCCTTCCTATTGAGCGCATCTCGTAGGGATTTCAACTACTCTAGAGTTCTTGCGCAAGGTCGAGAGTGTGGTGGGAGCATGACGCTCACCGAATCAGGGTAAAACTCGGCCACAAACTCTTCTAAGATCACCTTAAGATGTTCATTGCGAGAACTGTGCACTAAAGGGCGGGTCGCAGGTTTCGTAGTCGCTTTGCAAAGAACGCAATCCATCCAATCAGCCTTGTAATTCTAACATCCCGTCAACTACCTGCTGCGGAAGAGGAGCAGATCTCCGTCTGCGTTCAAGTTAATTTACAGTTCACAATAGAAAATTGTAGGATGAAAAGGACGCTTTCATATATTGTAACTACCTGTTCTAGCCATTTTGCGCGGTAACAACTAATCGTGACGTCATGCATACCAGCCGCCAACAAAAACCCGGCCACTGTGTCCAGACGCTCTTCTCGCCCCTCCCCCGCGCGCGAACGTCTGGCCACGCGAGACTAACCGCACTCTCTGATGCGAAGATTTAAAATGTCCGTCCATACAAAAGTATACAAACATGCGCTATCCAGATTCCTTAAAAAATAAAAAACATTTTGAGAAAATGATGAGTATGTAGGGATGGGTATGTACTTAATCATGCTCATCTCCTACATCACAATCTTTTTACCTAAATTAATTAATTAGAACGCAGCAGTCGTGTGGGACACTCAGTACTGGATTGTGATGTAGGAGATGAGCATGATTAAGTACATACCCATCCCTACATACCCATCATTTTCTCAAAATGTTTTATTTTTTATCAATGCAACAATTGTCACAAGCTAGTATGCCACCAATTGTTTAGCTAAGTGTTGCAATGACCTACAGATAATCGTGTTACCATGACAACAATGCACAACCTGTTTAGCTAAAATTAGACATGTGGTAACCTTGTATCTCGTGATGTATTTGTATCCTTGCAGAGGGTTAGCACTATGGAAATTACGTCAGCGGTCACGAGTTGCTCTGAAATCTCCCATCGTGAGCAATCGCCGTTCATAGCTTTCAGTGCTCTGTGACAGACGGTACGGTATTGGTCTATCAATGGATGGTACAGTAGCAGTTCTAATTCAAGGCCAGAACTTGCACCTTGCGGAGTACAGGACGACGTTGTTGTCGTACCTTGAAAGAAACGGAATTTCTCTGTGCCGTGAGCTGAGTGTGAGGCAAGACGGGTCGGCTATAATACAAATATGCAACAACGAGTTGCAATCGGGTAAGTACAGTATAGTTGTGGGCGTGGCATTTAGGTCTGCCTAGTTCTGCGCTGTTGTCAACGCTCAGTTCGACGTGCGGCGGTCACACATAGCTCATGCGATACTAGCTATATGTGTTTGAAGCAGTTCGGAGTTAATGAAATTGCACATTTGTTTCCGCTTTCGTCTTGATGACCACGTGCTTGTCTTCCGTGGTTCTCCAGCTTAAAGGCGCTTAGCAAAATATCGTGCAACATAAGCATGCCATATTGCCTTTTAATTTTGAAGTAATGGAACGAGGCAGGAAAATTATAAGGTCTGCATGGGGCCGTGATCCTTTGGCCGGCCCCCACGGTTCCAACGCCTATCAGACTCACTTTGCACGTGTTTGCTTGTCTGCTTTGTAGTAACGGTGTTCTCTCTGTGTAGCTTCTGACTGTGCGAGATTACTGACCAGTCAACCGAATCATGTCATCGAAAATAACGTGGTATCGTTTTCTTTGTTCCAACAGCCTCAATACGCCAGCGGAGTCGTTTACCTGGCCAGTCAGCAAGAGACTAGTAGTAGTAGTTCACCGGCAACAACTATCGGTAGGGGAACGGATGGAGGAATAGCGAGAGGACGTGGGCTTGGGCGCGGGCGTGGTGGAGTTGGACGTGGTATGTGGGGAAAGACCCAAGTTGGAAACCCCAATATTCAATCTAATATTTCTCCCGTACACGTACCGCATCATTCAACTGTGAGGCCTCCGATGTCAACAATGCATTCTCTACCAGGCCACGTCGTCAGACTTTCGTACACTAACGAAGGTTGTTCATCCAGCGAAGAACCACATTTGGCTAGTTTACCCTCATTTTCAAATATGACGTGGTCACAAAAACGTGGTGCAACTTCTTCACCTGCGGTTGCAAGAGACGCAAATGCAATTTATGGGTATGGTCAACCTGAAAGGAGAGATGGAGAGTCTCCATCCAAATCAGAATTCTACAAAACTCTCGAACCGATGATGGAAGACACATCAGCTACCGGCACATTTCCTTCTTCTGACTCCAGTTAGTGTAGTTTACTGTAAACTGTTGCTCTTTGTATTGGTAGATTTATGGCTAAACTATATTTCTTCTATTTAGTAGGTCCTACTGAAGGAATAGACGTTATTAGTGTCAATGGTCTTCCTCAAGGTGCTACTCGTCAAGGCATTGCAGACGCAGTTAAATCAGCAGTCAAAAATGCAAATTCAAACGTTACTTGTGAAGTCAAGGTTGTGAAATGGTCAAACAGATCAGCAACAGTTCACTTGAGCGATATGAAAGGTATAGTGCATACCATCGATTCTATCAGATGTTTGTAGTTTTGCTTGAATATTAGCTGTTACTGCGTTGTGGCGAGTAAGACACAAGCCGACACCATCTATACAGTATGATGGTCAGGCAATATCCTGGGACTTGGCTGTGCCAGAGAAGTATGAAGAAGACTGCATCTTAGTCGAAGGATTACCTCCAGAAATGGACGAAAATAATCTAAGGATCCACCTTAGTGACAGCGACTGTATTCTTAGTACAGAAAGCATCAAGGATCTGTTCACGATTGTGATTCAAGAAGATAAATCAAAGGCTGTCATAAATCTTCATGATACTGTTGCAGGTAACAAGTATAGACTTTACTGGGAATTTGCAATAGATATCATGTGAATAATCTCTGAAGCTTGAATCACTGTAGTATAATAGTACAGGCATTACATGGTTTGACCTTAAACAAATTGCAACACAAAGTCTCTCAACTGTTCCCTACACAGAAAAGTGTGCTCTATAACATACTAAAAGTCTTAGTAAATTCTTTGAGGGGAAGTGAGCGCATCATCTCTGGTAGCATTCAAATCACGTGACCTCCGAAACTATCTCTTTGTCTAACTTACAGTTCTTCTGAAACACGGATATCGCATTGGGTACTGTAGAAACACTATAGTAAAGAACAAATACTTCACTCGAGACTTGTTCAAGGCTTCTCCATCGGCGATTAGGCTAGAACGTACGTGATCGAAAACGCCGTCGTTTCCAGATTATCGTCTTGTTCTCATGTAGAAACCGATCTGGCAAGGTTACGATTATCTCTCTAAAACATTCTACCCTTTTGGCTTCTCCGGCCCGTTACTCACTTTTCAGACCATGACCGAAATTACGGATAGTGACCGGCGTCAAGTTCCTGTATACCCGGGAATTTTATATTTGTCAACGTGGCAATGGACGCGTTAGAAGTGTCTGAAGATTGCATCATATTGTATCTTATTGTTGATGCAGTTCTCAGTGCCTTGATGCTGGTAAAATATTTAATGTGCCTTTACCCGGAAGTTCAGATGATCCAGAATCTAGGAATGTGGAAACAGAAGAGTTGTTAGAAGCTACAACTTTATCACACGAGAAGTCTGCTAGACATCCAGACCTGGATGAAGCTGCTGTTCTCTATGAGAAGGTGATGCAAGGTTCAATGTCTGCAGATCAAGTTTGCCAGTCTGGTGTGATAACCAGAATTGGTGATGCTCTCCAGAGAGAAACCAAATTCCTGAAGTCATCTACGACTGCTACACTTCGGTTGCTGTACATGCATATGGTTGATATACTTCGCAAGTATATCCGGGCAGAGTGTACTGGCAACTGGGAATTGCATCTCCAAACTGCTTCAGAAATGCTCCCTTACTTGGCCGCATGTGGACACAACCACTACACAAAATCTGCATGGATATATCTGCAGCGAATGTCTGATCTCCACAATGAGCATCCAGATGTGTATCAACGTTTTCGAGAAGGTCTCCATGTGGTAAGACAAAGCGATCGCTATTGGGCTGGCTTGTCCTTGGATCTCATCATTGAACAGATGCTCATGAGAAACCTGAAGACCAGAGGGGGTCTCACAAGAAGACGAGGGATGACTGATCAGCAATGCCTGACATGGTTGTTGTTCAAGCCAGCTTGTGCTGATGTGAGCTGTGCCATGCAAGGGCTGACTGGGGTTAACTACAACACAGGAGAGCAAAACAAAGATATAACCAAGGCTAGACAAGCTTGCGACTGGAAAGATACCCACAAAATTCTCAAGTATCTTTGAGATATCAACCCCTTCACTTCCGACACCAGTCTACGAAGCATCTCTACAGGAGTACATGCACACAGCACCGTCAATGTTGACAAGGCAAAAGATGTTGGAAATGCAATTTTGGTTAGCATGAAGGGAAAGACTACTGCAGAGTATAATTTCAAGAAAAAAGACCAGGTTATCACTTTAGACACGAAGAATGCAGTCAAGGTTGATGGCATTGCAGTGCAGATTGACCCACAACTTTCTAGAGACTCACGATAATTGCTGCAAAGGCAACTGACAATTCATGTATATCAGCTATGCAGTTATTCACCAGCCCTCTTTGACTCATCACTACTGCTTTGGGAGCCACAAAATCCAGTACTGGCAAATGTCATCTGGAATCTATTGGCACCAGACATTTCTGAGATAACTGGAGAGGTCCAGTATGTGCTGGATGGCGGTGCAATTATTCAGCGCATCCCATGGACGCGAGGGGCAACATAGCGAGAGATATGCTCAGTGTACGCAAGGTATGTCTCAAGAAAAGTATGGGGAAGCAGTTGTCGTGTTTGATGGCTACAGTGGCAAATCCACCGAGACGCAACACATGAAAGACAAACAAAAGGGCATGCTGGAGTAACTGTAGCATTTACCAGCAATATGCAGCTTACAATGTCGAAGGCTAAGTTTTTGGCCAACAAGACCAACAAGCAACAGTTCATCAAAATGCTCGGAGATCAACTAGAGATGAACAACTGCAAAGTGCATTATGCTCCAGGGGATGCTGATTTGCTAATTGTACAAAAATCAGTGGAGTTTGCTACAATGTCGACCACTATCCTGGTTGGTGATGACACAGACCTTCTCATCTTGTTGTGCTATCACTCAAGCTTGCACTCTCACAGAGTGTTTTTCCAACCTGAGCCAAAGAAGAGTTCAAAGAATCCGCACGTGTGGAACATACAGGTTGTCAAGGAACAGCTAGGTCCTGAAATATGCACTCACATGCTCTTCTGCATGCCGTCCTTGAATGCGATACAACCTCCCACCTGTGTGGCATTGGAAAAGGAACTTCAAATCAAGTATACACTTTCGAGAGCAGGCTAAACTGTTCGATGCACAGTCAGCTTTCCCCAAAGATGTCATTGTTGCAGGATTGAAAGCATTGGTTTGTTTGTACAATGGGAAACCTGCAGAAGGACTTGATTCGCTGCGCTATACGCGTTTCTGCGAGAAGGCGGCTACCAAAACATCTCATATTCAACCACAGACTCTTCCACCCACTTCAGTTGCAGTAAAGTACCACAGTCTCCTTGTATACTTTCAGATACAACATTGGAAAGGTTCTGGAGTTGAACTTAGGCCAGTAGAATGAGGAGAGAGAGAGACAGAGAGAGAGAGAGAGACAGAGAGAGAGAGAGAGAGACAGAGAGAGAGAGGGAGAGAGACAGAGAGAGAGAGAGAGAGAGAGAGAGAGAGAGAAGAAGGACTTAAGCCAGTTCAGACTGACTTGCCTTCAGCTCCTGATGAGCTCCTACGTATGATAAGGTGTAATTGTCAGACTGATTGCAGTACATTAAGGTGTACATGCAAGAAGCACAATGTGAAATGCTCCCCCGCCTGTGGCAACTGCAGAGGATCTGGCTGTATAAACTCAGACCGGCTGACATATGAAGGTGGTGATGTTGTTGTTGTTGTTGATGATGATGATGATGGTGATGATGATGATGATGATGATGATGATGATGATGATGATGATGATGATGATGATGATGATGATGATGATGATGATGATGATGATGGTGAATACAATAACATTGATTAAATAAATAATAATTATTGACTATAGTAACTATTACATCTCATAAATCAGTTATTTACTTATTATACTTTATAGCCTTTACAGGTAAGTAGTTGAAAAAACACAGGTTCAAAAACATTTACAATTTCACAAAAACATTAGTATATATACGATAAAAGATGGTGTAGAATCGGCAACAAGTATGTTAGCGTATGACCATTTTTTGACACTTTCCCCTGCAGATATTCCTTAAGACTTTGAGTATGTTATAGAGAACACTTCTCTGTATACGAAACACTTGAAAAAGTTTGTGTTGCAATTAGTTTAAGGTTGACTCAAAATTTGTCACAAAATGCCTAGCCGTACCATCTAAACTACATCTAGCTGATATCATTTTAGCATTGCTACACCATAGTCTAGAAGAGAGTTGCTGATGGAATGACAAACAGATTGGCTAATTGAAACATTATGTTTAAATGAAGCTATACGTGCTATGATCTTGAGCACTTGAAGACTAGAAGCTGTCCAAAGACCCAGAGTCTCAACCACGAGCGGATGAAAAATGCTGCCTGTGCTGGGCACATTTAGGTGATGTCGTTCGTCCTTCTCCATCTCTCCAGCTTCAGATGCTGCACCTGGATGACTTGCCGCTTGAGTGAGAAAAAACGGTTGTAGAGGGCTTCGTACCGATAAGTCAAAGTAGGCAGGCAAACCGCGGTCAAAATCGGGATGGTAAACATCTCCTGGTCTTGTTTGGTTGCTACTGCTACATCCTGCCTCCCTACGACAACGAGAATCATCTGTAAGTAGTGCGTTATACACCACTTCGCATAGAGCATCATGACGTTTTGTTGTAAAGCTTTGTCCTTGATTACATCTCAGTAGATGGTCCCCAAACTTATCAACTCTGTTACCACAAGGGCAGCGTTTGGAGTATGGAAATGGGAAATTGGGATACCCAACCATATCCGTAATGCAACACTAACCTCTCTTTTGGGTATGGACAGGCCAAGATTCGGGTTCGGTACTGCCCGTAGCCATGCCCCAGTGTGTTGACCAGAAATGGTATCAAGGACTCTGTCAGGTGGGACAGTCCTGAGTATGTGGTGTAGTTTGCACAAAGACAAACAAGATCTCATTAAAAGTAATTCTATCTGAGGGTCTTCCATATGTTGCAGGCGTTGTTGACTTTCGCATATCTTGTCAATACGAGTCAAAAGGCTGGTATTGAAAAAGTTCTCAGATCCCCAGAGAGGAGAGCCCAGAAAATCAGCACCACCCTTTGTGTCGACGACTCGTTCCACATCTGACGGAAATTTCGGAAAGGACTGGTCTCCAGAAGGCCAGAAAATCTCACACTTGGACATATTCAACTAAAGACCATATTTAGGCCCTTTAGATTTTATCTGCTCTAAGAGTGAAGCTACTTTGCAACGATGTCCAACAAAATTTCCATCGTCAACGTACCACAACTTTAAGTTGATGTTATTTAGTGGCCCAATTTTATCAACTAACTCTAGAATGACCAAGGAAAAAAGCAAAGAACCCAGAGGGTTACCTTGCTAAACACCAGTAGAGGAAGTGAGTTTTCGAGTACCAAACAAAGTTCAGCTTGTTTACGATAGCTCCACTGCACCCATCCAACAGCTCAGGAGCTTCTGTGAAGACGTCGCAGAAAAGTAGTACGGTCACAATTGCTGAAAGCATTGGACATATCAAGTTTGGGGCAGCATAAGTTGGAAGCATTTCCAAATGTATCAATAAAGCTGGATAGTGAATGTACGGCTGCCTCGAGACCACATGGAGTGCCAACGTCTACCTGGTCTTATGGCAGGAAAACATCTGGAAGCTGAGATTTCACAGCTGAACAGCATACACGACTAATCATCCGGCGAAGTGTTTCTCCCACAGCAATTGGCCTAGTACCTCCACCTTCCTGCTTCTTGTATATAGCTGTTAGTGGGGCTCCTGTAAGCCATGTTGTTATTCGTCTGTCCATGTTTTCTGACAAAGCCAAATTGACCCATCGAGTCAAACTCTCGAGGCATTCTTGCGGAGATGGTGTGGACGAACCCAGGACTGCCTCAGAAAGGTGTTGTGCACGAAGCTTGGAAAAACGAGGACTAGAGGCTCGAGGAAATGCTTTCAAAGCCTCTAAAACTGAAACTGAAGTGACACAAAGAGGTGGAGGAATAGCGTCAGACCAGGTGGGAGGTGGGTTGTACGGATGTCTATGATGGAGTTCTTTGAAGGCCTTCTGATAGTGAGAGAGTGCACAACCCTTGGACCGCAGTGACTGCATAGCATCTGCATATCTGCCTTCTCTGCTCAAAAATAAGGCGTGACGTACATTCCATTGAGTCAAAGACGAACCAGTTTTATTAAAAACACGACCAGAAACTTCTCTTCTGGCCTCGATCCACAAAGAAACAAGATCTCCAGATTGCCACTGTTTCATTCGAGATATTAGGCAAGCACTCACCACACGTATTTTTTCCTGCCCCCACGAGATGGTGGTCTCAAAACTGCCTTGGCAAAAAGGGAAAGTCGAACAAAGCCCCACATGTTACTCCTGACAGCCTGTTGAAACTCCAATGACAGAATCTGAACCAGGAGAGGCCGAACACAGCAAGGTATATGGCAGACAGAAGTGACAGATAAAGTTGAGATTTAATCCATGATTGTTTGAAACACATCAGCTTCATTCAGACCAGATTGACAGTCAAGATTCGAAGCTGCTTTTACGCCCTCCAGAGCCAAGTCTTCAACATCCACGGTGACATAATTCTCAACTTCAGTGACCGGAATAAGGGGCACTAGAACTGACACGTTGCTAGACCCTTGAACTGACACATAACCCGTTAGGACTTGTGAGGTGATGAAGTGAGGGAAACAAACTCAGACTCGCTTGGAGCTATCATTCGACCTCTACAACGAGGTTTGCCAGCGCCTTGAGTACGACGACAAAATTTCCACCTAGCATAAACGAAACTACATGTGGAACAAACGTTCCGACCGTGATCCTCCAAGAACCCTGCTGAAAGAAAAGAATGTCTTCAGATGTGCTCTACGTTGAGATGATGCCAGAGAGCCAACTCCTCACGGAATTCGGTAGTACAAAGCGGACAAGTGCGAGAAACCTGGCCATCACAAGGTGAACACTCAGGGGAAAGCAACGTACTGCCAGGCTGGCAATTTTCTCCCTGTGCCGGAGCCGGAAGAGGGTGAACGTCTCCGCAACGTAATATCAAACGGCGGAAGTCAAACAGAGAAAGGTCAGCAAGGCAAGCCTCAAACTTCCCGTACCTTGGCATTTTACTTCTGCTTCGGACAGGGGAAATTCCACAATGTTCAACCGAAGAGTGATAACGAAGCTGTACAGAGGCGAACAAGCCCACACGAATGCGATAAGTTTCGAGAGACACAGTCATAGCGAGACGACAATATCTGAGAGAACTGAACACCCTCCGGCAACTATAAAACTTCACTGATATGTTGTGAGAAACGAGACTACCCAGAACAACAAGAAAATGTCACACAGAGTTCAAACAGCTTGCGCTGCCATCTAACATACGGGTATATATATATATATATATATATATATATATATATATATATATATATATATATATATATATATATATATATATATAATTGCTTGCATGTGATTCGAGAATGTTAACGCAGATAAAAGCAACAGAAAGCAAGTTGGTGCTTTAATATTTTCATATACAGTGTAAATATTTAAAATATAATGTTTTTGGTGATCACAGTTTTGCATTTCATGTCAATCTGAAATTATATTTGTGTTGTTCTCTATTGACTGCTATCTAAAGTAAACTTATATAAATACATTACATTTGCAGATGCACATTTTGTGGGACTTCTGAACAAGACCTCGTCATTTTACGAAGGAAGAGAAAGCACACACCTTACGTATCGTCTAATTCCCAGCTCAAGATCTTTGCTAGTTCAAGGACTACATGCAAGTGTGGTAAAGGGTACTCTGCGGAGTTACTTCAACAAAATTTCACTTGAAGGCATGAATAGAGCTCCGCTAATTGATGACATTGAGATAAGGGAAGGTGGATCGGCCGTGGTAAAACTCAGAACTTCTGATGGTACTCGAATATGATTGAAAAGTAATCTTAAACTTTTGATAGTTAAAAATTTGTTGTATGTTTAGACTGCACGGCTGTGATGAGTTTGTCAGCAATGCCTCCGATTGGGCAAGAACGCCCAACTGTAAGCATCTTGTCGGAATATATCTATACTTCTTCTGGCGAAGACAGTGCGCTTTCAGACGACCATTCTAGTGCAGCTGCCGAAGTTGCGAAAACTGAAAGTGTTGTTACCATTTCTGTTGAAGATGTGGCTGTAACAAATTTTATTTGGAACAGCAGCAAACACCGCCGGCGCTTGAAGAGCCACCTTGATTGCAAAGATTGTAATTTTGATGGTTCGAATTTGTCAATATCAAAACCCAAATTTAGTGTTGATGAGGTCCAGGAAAGG
Source organism: Corticium candelabrum (assembly GCF_963422355.1). Lineage (NCBI taxonomy): Eukaryota > Metazoa > Porifera > Homoscleromorpha > Homosclerophorida > Plakinidae > Corticium > Corticium candelabrum. The sequence continues at coordinate 7,974,428 of NC_085091.1, read as the reverse complement.
TTTCAAGAGTTTACAGATGGTTTTATATGCAAAAAAGTGCATGTTTTGCAGAGTAGTCTTTGGGAGAAATCGGTAAAATTTGTCGAGGATGAACTTAATGCTCGCTCTGGTGACGTCGAGATACTGAAAAATGAGGAGAAGTTAGAAATAGAATTTGTTGGTCCAGAAGGCGAGGCAACTGCGTTCCATAATCACTGCGCCGATCGCATTAGTTCGTGGAGAACGGAATTGGAAGAAGCAAATGCTGAGATCAAAGAAACGATTTTCTTGCATTCATTGTCCCATGCCCGTATACTAGAACGCACCTCATTTTACCAAAATACACCAGAAGCTTTACAGATTAAGATCGAACCCGTTGGCAACAAAGCTACTGTGTATTTGCAAGGTCCGCGGAATCTTGCCATAAGTTTCAAAGGCGAGATGATGAAAATAGTAGAATCAATGACAGAAACACAAGAGACTATAGATGTGAAAATCGCCAATTTCTTGAAGTTCACAGGTATTGATAAGCTGAACGCGCTCATGGAAAATTCTCAAGTTCTCGCATTATGCATCAACGTAGACGAAACGTTCTTGCGTATTGTTGGTTTTCCCAAAGATACGAGTACTGCTACAAATTTGATTAGAGAAACGTATTCTTGCCAACGATTGAGGGGAATGGAAGACGAAGATGTGCAAGCCTTTATACGAACTGACGAATACAACCAATTTGTAACATCAATGATTATTAATGAATCGGTGATGATAGATCCTCTCTACAAGGAAATGAAAGAGTCGACTGCACCTGTAACCCTTACAATCGTCGGAGAAACGTCTGCCGTTCAAACTTCAACTAAAACGCTTGAAGACTTTCTTCTGAATGGTGTAGTGTTTACCGATCGCGTTGAGCTCGATCACCCCGGATTTGCTAAATATCTCACTTTGCATAAAGCAGATGATCTGAAACAATTGAAGGCACGACTCAGAGAATTCAAACCTGAAATTGATGTGAGGGTAAGAGAAGAACTAGTCGTAGTGCGATCAACAAAGTCAGGGTTAGGCAAGCTAAGAGATGGAGTAAAACGATTAGTTGGCACAATCGAATCCGAAGAGTTTGAAATCAAGCGTCATGGCTTAGTGAGATTTCTGAACAGTTCTGCGTTTAGACAAGAACGTACTCAAATTGAAAAGAAACACAAAGCGCTGTTATGGATGGATGGAGACGAAGAAGAAGAAGAAGAGAGCATAGAAACAGGAACCATCTCTGGTCGCAAGTTTGTTGCCAGTGGCGGAATGACTAAACTATTGATGGAATACAAAGTACCCAATAGCGGCAAGGTTATGGCCCTCTACACGGGAGATCTTTGCAGTCATAATGTTGACGTCATTGTGAATGCAGCGAATGAGAACTTGCAGCACGTCGGTGGATTAGCCAAACACATTGTGGATCGCGCAGGAAAATCAGTGCAAGATCAATGTAGACGTTATATCCAAGAGCACGGTTCATTACCTACTGGTGACGCTATGTTTACCGACTCTGGGCGTCTCACTACAACAAAACGTATTATTCACACAGTAGGTCCTAAATGGCCATCCGAGATCCGTAGTACAGTTGCGAGAAGACGAGTTGAAAAGCAACTGCAAAACGCAGTGAAATCGTCGTTAGAACTGGCAGCTAGTTTAAACTTCAAGACGATTGCATTTCCTGCGATAAGCACTGGCGTCTTTGGATGTCCAAGTGAGTTTGTTGCAAAAAATGTTGTGCAGTCTGTTACTGAATACTTTAGTGAAGCGACATCGACTACGATTACTCAAGTTCACGTCGTTTTGCTGGACAAGGACACGGAAAACGTACGATGCTTCAACGAATGCATGAAAAAGAATCTCAATCAGATAGCAAAAGTCTCTCTTCGTGAGAATGTAGATGTCGTTCGAGCAACGCAGAGAGACGTTATATATAGGTCTGAAACAAGTTGGACGAAAGAACTCGTCAAAACAGCTCGCTCGTTTTCAAGCACGTTTGAAGTGGCTATCAAACCTGGAGACATTACTAATGAACAGGTATATAATACAGAGTGCATGAAGGTGGTACAGAATGAGGAGGGTACACAAAAAGGAAACTCTAGCTGTAGTATGGCACGGCGCAGCGCCGGATTCAGAAATTTTTGAAAAGGAGGTTTACCGTTGGCAGTTATCAGTTAGCATTACTAATTTTCTCTTTTCTAATGAAATTATATAAAATTATTGAACCACGCCTATTGGAAAATAGGGGTTTAAACCCCTGAATCCCCCCTCTGGATGCGGCCCTGCGTGACGCGAAACGTGACTTTATTAGGTTAGTCACATCGGTAGGGTGTAAAACACATATGTGTAGACCGCGTCTCGTCTATATTTTAGAGAAGCAGAACAAGGTGAAAGTAGACTCTATAATAACAAAATTAGAGTTATAGGTAAATGTAAGCATGGAAACAGTCAGTCTTTACTGTAGGTGGGCGATTCATTAGCTCTAGCGCTGATACATACATGTACATGTGCCTTTGGAAGAGTATAAGAACATTTTAATAAAATTCATGTTTTTGAATACAGAGCGACGTCATTGTCAACTCTACAAACAGTGATATGAACATGAGGTCAGCTTTAGCTTCGAAAAAAATTTCTGAAAAAGCTGGTCCTGGTCTTCAAAGTGAGTGTGCAGATTATGTCAGTGACAAAGGACCATTGGCTTTAGGAGGTATCTACACGAGCGGAGGATACAACTTGTCTTGCCAACATGTTATTCATGTCTACTGTCCAAACAGTGCGCAGGTAAGTGTAAACTACTGTAAACTTTTACCTAACTGGTTTAACGAAATATGCAGTTCGGTCGACGTCAATCAATCTACATTTTGTTACTTCAACAATAGTAGAATTTCGAACATCTGTATTGGCGACAATGTCCGTACATGCAGGCTGTCGCAGCGAGCAAGAACAGCTTTCATGGCTTTAAAGAACTTTTTTTTGCATATTAAGAAATCGCGTAAAGAATGTTCATCCCATTGGTTATATATAACGTATATATATACATTATAAGTTTCGTTACGTTACGTTGCTCCTATTGCAGCGTATCGTAACGTAACGGCCTGGAGTTTACATACAGCTTTTATGTGTCTAGTACGTTACAAGCATTACGTTGACCAAGCATATAGCTTAATTGTGTGCATCGGCCTTTATCTTTAAAATATTACCATTTCTATAGAATATATAAAAAATTGTTTTCAGGGTCTTTCTAAAGCCGTGGAGAGCTGTTTAACCGAAGCGAATAATGCAGGTGCAACGTCCGTGTCTTTCCCTGCTCTTGGAACGGGTGGGATGGGGATGGCTGATGACGCTGCTGCTAAAGCAATATTTGATGGTATTGAAATGTTTGCAGCAAACGGACCGTCATCAGTTCGTCAAGTCAATCTAGTCATTTATGATAAGCCGAAGATTCCAGTATTTGAGGAAGAGAAAATGAGACGAGAAGGAGAGGGGACCGATGAAGGTGATGTTGACGTGGCGACGCCTGCAGTTGGTGGCGAACGCTTTTCTAACGGAACCACATTATCTGTAGAGCAAGGAGACATTACAAGTGACGCGTCTGACGTTATAGTGGCGCCTACTGGAGTTGTATTTACTGCAGTTGCTCGAAAGTCACCAGAAACTGATACAGATCTTTCTGCGCGTTACCAGGGCCAACCTAATCCTGTAGCAGATCTTGCTGCTGGCGGTCAGCTCGCTTGTCGCCGTGTTTATGCAATTTCTGTTCCAAGTCGATCTCGCAAGGCTAGTGATGACGATTGCATTCAAACCATTCAGTCTGTAGTGAGCCAATGTCTCAATTTAGCCAATACTGCTGGATATTCATCGATAGCTATTCCAGCAATTGGCACTGGACGTCTTGGGTATAGCAACAAACACACCGCAGCTGCAGTTATCGAGGCGTGCAAGACGTTTGCTGCCAAAATCTCTGCGCCCAACCTTACGTCGGTTAAAATTAGCGTGTTTGACGCTCATCGAATTGGTGACTTTCAGAGCGAGCTTCAGCAACGCAGTTTGCAAAAGTCTGGAGGGCTTTGGCAAAGGATGACAAGCGGGGTGCGAGAAGCCGTAAGTAATCTTTTTGGCAGCGGGCAGCAACCGTCCAAACTCAAACGTATCAGAAAACCACTGAAGAGCTTTTCTGCGGGAGAAGCTAATTCGGTTGCTTTCACAGTAATTGCTGACACTCGCCGTACCTGCAAAGTTGTGCAGCAAGAAGTAAAGGACAGTGTCGTCCGCTTCTGCATCAACAGAGATGAATACATTGACAAGGTGCCTCAATCGTTTGAAGAAACCGTGCTTAAAGAGTTCGCTGCTAAATCGGAAGTAGCTCTGAAGTTTACTGTACAAGATGCCAAAGAAGGTACTGCGAAACTGACGCTTTCTGGATTTACAGAAGATGTTGCAAACGTGCACACCGACGTCCTCCGTCGCTTATACAAAGCTACAAGGGATGAGGCTGACACAGCTCTAAAGGAAAAAATTATGGGAACTGTTCGGTGGTCTTGGGAGGACGACGATGGCACATATAAAGAATACTCGCCAGAAGTGACCGTCAAATTGGAAACAGCACTGGAGGAGGGAGACAATGTTGTGAAATTTCACGTAAAAGGTATAGCGTATGAAGTGAACGTCTCTACACTGATCCAAACAGGGAAAGGTAGAAAACCAAGAAAAGTTAAAAGAGAGTCGAGAAATCAAGAGAGTAGTAAGTTTTACGTTTTGCACATGGGCCGGATCCAGGAATTTTTAAAAAAGGGGGTTGATCTGGTAACAGTCATACACGTAATTTAGAGTGTTAACTAATTTTTCCTTTTATAATGAAGATATTTATTGCTAAAGTTAACGACCAATTTGCTAGGCAGACTGTGGTATACACGTATGTAATGCAATCACCTGTAGCAAGAATCTACAAATCAGCAGCATAGATCGAGTCTTTACGTAGTTTTAGTGTGTGTAGTCTTGCGATAGTCAGTCTAGAATGTTCAAGAGCCCATCTGTTGTAGCAAATGCAGAACCGGTTTATTGCAATGGCCATATAACATGCACAAATTACGACAGCAGCCATCACATACAAATTCTCTTACTATACGTCTGGGTGTGAGACTATATGCACTCGCTTCCTTTTATCAGTAGTGAACCACGCCTATTGGAAAAGAGGGGCTTGTAACTCCCTGAACCCCATCTGGATCCGAGCCTGATTATATATTATTATGTTCGGCTATCTTCACTAGAGACGTTACGTATTTAATTGACGTTTTGTAGGCGTGGAACTTCCATCATCTTGGGTTGATTCGACAGGCGGCGGTCATGACTATTCCTTGTATAAGCACAAACTCGCACCAACTGATCCAGAATTTAAAGCTGTCAGTAAGGCATTCACATCTACAGGTGGTGCTGGAAAAATTACGTGTATAGAGCGTATTCAGAATCCCAAGCTATACAAAAGTTACGTTCAAGAAAAACAACACATTGCTAAAAAACGTAATAAAGAAATTCAGTCGAAAACAGCTTTTCTGGAACTTCAAGGATTCCACGGTACAAACGCACAAGCGATTGAGCAAATAATCACTGCTGGTTTCAACAGGTCGTATGCCGGATCTGCAGTTGGTAGATTATTTCTAGTCAATTCTATTTGTTATTATGATCTCATTATTTGTGTTTGTAATTAATTAGGAAAAAAGTTAGGAAGCGGAGTCTACTTTGCAAGGACCGCCCAGTACTCGTGTGGCTACTGTCGAGCAGATCTGAACAATGAAAAGAAGATGCTTTACTGTGACGTACTGCTAGGGATGGTTACTGTCGGAAATCCATCAATGGTGGAGCCTCCTATCATTGATGCAGCGGTTAGCAATACTGAAAGGTACGACTCAACGGTAGACAACACGACAAATCCTTCAATCTATGTCAGCTGTTACAGAGACAACATGGCTTATCCAACTTATGTTATAACTTTCATGTAGTAAGTTTGCTATGAATTTAGACAAGTTTACAGTGCAAGTTGCTTGTAGATGTAACCAACTGCTGTTGTTCCTTAATTGTTAGTGCTGTGGGTTTTACGCAAGTATGTCAGAAGGGGTATATATATATGTATTTTATATACTAAGTGTTGTAAGCCAAGTTTTAAAATTGTGTCTGTGACGCAGACTCAGAGCAGCCCTTGCAAAGCAGTCTTTACCTAGGCTACTTGCTCAATAGTATCATGCTTTTACCTACTGCTCTCTATCTCTTAATCTACTTTTGGCCACCAACGTACTTTTATGCCGCTTTTTCCTTTTGACCGTTTTCATACAGTATTCTAAGAACATCCTTCCTCGGATTGAAAGGAATTAGTGATGACACGAGATACCTTAATGAGAATGCCATGACATGATGTGTACGTACTTTCTGTCACTTCTGAATGAAGAACATGCATGAGCTCAGTGAGTACAGACTGTTCCAGTTCTTGCAACATTTCTGCGCAGATTCGGTGACCACAGATAGAATTGGATCATTTCAGACAGCTCTTGTTACTTCCTTTCCTGTGGCCGGTAAACTGCTGACAATTGTCGGAAAAAGATAGCTGTTGTACCGTGACCATTTGTTGGCTGGTCGGCAGGCGAGGCGTGCAAATTTTCAGCCTTGACACAATTTGCGTGTTGACCACGGAGCTCAATACTGTACATGTAAACGCTAGCTCCTAGAGACATGCACCATAAATGATCGAAAATATACAGTTATATAATTGCCATTATCCGGTTGCATACAAGGTGTTATAAGTGCCTAGTGATGCATAGTGATACAGTAGTGCACGTGACCATTTCCGAGACAGTGTCAAACCACGTTAATTGCTGTAACCTATCTTGGTTAATTAACTTGAGTTAGCTAACCTATCTTAATCGAACTTAACTACGGTTTAGCCACCAGTCTGAAACCGCTCAAAAACGAAATGTTATGGTGCAACTGTGATAAAGCCCCCCTTTTGAGGAATTAGTATTCATATTTTTAGCATAAAGCAATACTTTTATATTTGATCTAATTTAGTCTATTGCCATACTGAGTATGCAATTGCAACATTAACATCAACAATCAACACGGTTAACATAAAAATACACAACTACTAGACAGCAAGTTGCCAACTTTTCAATAAACAAAAATAAACAAATAAACCAACAAACAAGCAAACAAATAAATACTATGATAGTTAGGCGTAGATACAAACAAGCAAACAGACAATCAGAAGACTACATTTACAGCTACATTGTCACACTAATTAATTAATTAATTAACATGTACGCAGCTGTTGACATGATGAATGCATTCAAATATACAGAAACAAACAGAAAAAAACCAGTACACATACACACACTAAACGCACTTGTACCGGAAGACATTCTGCGCTAGCGCACCGCGTCTACCTCGGATCTCTGCAATCATTTCTCTTCGCGGATTTGGTCTTAGCGCAGATTTGTAGCGCATTTAGCGCTAACGCACAGCGTCTTTTTTGGATTCCCTGGCAAGCCGAAATCATTCACGGATGGTGACTGTGGGATAGCGAGCATGCGCTTTAGGTGTGACTGCGGTTTGCGTTCGTGTCATGTTAGTCTAGCGTAAACTAGCGTTGAGTGGACTTGTGCAGTAGAGTACGTCTTGTTTGCTGTAGCAGAATAGATTCTGGTATAACCGGTCCACTGAGTCAGTATACGCGATACTTAGCCTAGACTACTGAGGAATAGTACGGCTGGTGAGCTATACAACAATTGGCGGCGAGGATATACTCGGAGAGTGACGAATAGTACGTAGCCACAAGAAGATCGGTACGACACTGAGGAGCACCGATACAGTTGCGACAAGAGATTGTCATTGAACGATAGGAGTTTGAACTATCAAAGTAAATACACAACCGTATGGCTGCTGCAAGTTATCATGGACTTTGGCGGAGTTCAGCCCAGGAATTGACACCGTAGAGAACTGTAAAGAGAGGTTCTTCTTGTATTGTACGGCTAACTCGATCGAAAGTGGAGACAAACAGAAGGCCGTGTTCTTGACGAGCATCTGAGGGACGACCTACACCCTAGTAAAGAACCTAGTAAGACCGCGACTGCCGCAAGATCTCGAGTTGGAGGCGCTGATTGACGTACTAAAGAGGCACTACCAGCCCAAAGTAGTCGTCCTAGCAGAGCGATTCAAGTTCTTCAAAAGACAACAGCGAGAAGGTGAGTCAATCGCTGTCTATTTGTGTGAGCTGCGTCAATTAGCGAAGTACTGCGAGTTTGGGGATTCTTTACAAACCGCGCTATGCGACCAACTCGTATGTGAGTTGAATAGTGAAGCACTACAAAGGAAATTGATGGCAGAGGCAGACCTTACATTAGAGAGGGCTCTGCAAATATCACAGGCATTCGAAGCAGCGAGACAGGAGACTAGGGTTCTTCGTGGGTGTGCGCCACAAGGTCCGCCTACTCTAAAGTCTGAGACCGCGTACATTATTGTTCGGAAGACACAACAGTTGTCACTACGAAAACCACGAAATACGAAAGTGGTGGCGAACATGCATGTTACCGATGCGGAACGAAAGGGCATACGCCACAGAATTGTAGATTTAAGACACAAACGTGACATTTTGCAAGGGACAGGGGCATATTAGTCGAGTATGCCGGAAGAGAATGCAGAGTAGAGATTCCAAAGACGCAACACGTGCAAAGGGGAAGCCCCGAACTACCCATCACATAGACGAGGAATCACTTAGTGCTGCTTATAGTATCTCGGACAAGAGAGGTGTCACAGCGGAAATGGACGTTGCTGGAAGAGGGATAGAGTTAGAAATCGATACCGGAGCAACAGTTACGGTTGTCCCCACTAGTACATATTAGTACTTGAAACATATACAATTGCGCCCAAGTACCGTCAGATTGCACGCGTACAATGTACAGCCCTTGAATGTGCAAGGAGAAGCGGAAGTTCCTGTAAGATATAAGGGACAGCAAGTAAATGTAAATTTTCATGTGGTAAAAGTGAAGAACAAGCCCACCATCCTAGGTAGAGACTGGTTGAAACATTTTTAACTAGATTGGGATTCAATCTTCACTCTACAAAAATTTCAGGCAATAGACCCAGTGGAAAACTTTCCACAGTTGTTTGGCACTGGGGTAGGTACATTGGTTGGATATCAGGCTAACATCATGTTGAATACAGATGCCAAACCAAAATTTCATCGACCCAGACCGATTCCATATGCCTAGCATACTACGGTCGATGCTGAACTCGAACGAATGCGGAAGGAAGGTATTCTGAAACTGGCAGAGAAGAGTGAATGGGCAGCACCCATCGTGGTAGTTCGAAAGGGGCATGGAAATGTTAGAATATGTGGCGACTACAAGGTCACCATCAACCCCTATATTGATTTGGATCAATCCGATGCCGAATCCAGATGACTTGGTTTTGACCTTAGCAGGAGGGAAGAAATTTTCTTGTTTAGATCTCAAACAGGCCTATCAACAGATGTTAGTAGACCCCAGAAGTCAGCAATACCTAATCATTAATACACACAGGGGCATGTTTACGTACACAAGGATGCCATTTGGCATAAGCTCAGCACCCAGTATATGGCAGCGAGCTATAGATAACGTTCTATCAGGACTGGACGGAGTCATCTGCTACCTAGATGATATTCTAATAGTGGGCAACAATGATGAACAACATAACCAAAGGCTATTCAAGGCCTTGGAAAGACTGAACCAAGCCGGAATTAAGCTAAAAATGAAAAAATGTGAACTTGAAAAGTCTAAGGTAGAATATTTGGGCATGTGGTGAGTGCAGAAGGCATATCCCCATCTCGGAGTAAGATGGAAGCGATTCAAAATGCACCTGAATCTAGTAACGTGGCTGAATTGAAGGCTTTCTTGGTACTTCTAAATTATTATGAGAAGTTCTTACCAAATTTTTCATCAACATTACAACCACTGTATATCTTATTGAAGAAACAGCAACGTTGGAAATGGTTGGATCAACAGAGGAAGGCATTCCGGCAGGCAAAACAAACACTAGTGAAATCGGACTTACTAGTACATTATGATTTGGGTAAGCCCATCAAGTTTAGTTGCGATGCTTCACCATATGGAGTAGGAGCGTGTCTAAGTCATGTCATGGAAGATGGCACTGACCGCCCAGTCGAATTTGCAACACGAACACTAGCTCCAGCTGAGAAGAATTATGCTCATTTAGAAAAAGAGGCCCTAGTCTTGATTTATGGAGTAAGACACTTCCATAAATACCTGATGAGAAGGAAATTTACGCTAGTAACCAATCATCGACCGCTACTGAGGATTGTAGGAGCTAAGGAAGGAGTTCCTACGTTAGCAGCTGCACGACTGCAGCGCTGGGCACTCATATTAAGTGCGTACAGCTATGAGTTAGAATACAGGGCAGGCAGGATAACAAGGAAGCTGATGTATTGTCTCGACTTCCTGTACCGGTAGCAGTGAATGAACCAAGTGAGCAAATCTTTAGAGTGGATTATTGTGAACCATTGCCCATGACCGCCAAAGAGATTGCAAGGGCAACCCAACTGAATGTGGTGACAAGGAGAACATATCAATATGCTCGATACGGATGGACTGCCAGAGATGTAGACCAATCCTTACAACCATTTGCTAAACGTGCTAATGAGCTCTCGATTAAAGGTGGCTGCGTATTGTGGGGCAACAGAGTTATCATCTCAGAGGAATTGAGAATGACTGTATTAGCGCAGATACATGAGGGTCATCTGAGGACCAGCAAAATGAAGGCCTTAGCCAGAAGTTATGTGTGGTGGCCAAATCTGGACAGGGATATAGAAGATTTGGCAAGATCATGTGAACAGTACCAAAACCAGAAGAGTAGACCAAGTACTACTAAACCCTCACATCCATGGATCTACCCGACATCACCATGGGAACGTGTCCATGCAGATTTTGCATAATTTGCAGGGAAGCAGTATCTACTTATTGTAGATGCCTTCTCTAAATGGCTGGAAGTTCACAAACTAGGTATACATGCTACTACAGGGCAGACAATTGAAGCTATGCGAAAAAGCTTTTCTTGTCATGGGTTGCCACAGCGACTTGTAACCGACAACGGGCCTCAGTTTAGGGCACAAGACTTCAAGGCGTTTATGGAGGCCAATGGAATCAAGCATCAACTGACTCCACCCTACCATTCTGCATCTAACGGACAGGTAGAGCGAATGGTACAAGAGTTGAAAGAGAGCTTGAAGGATCGACCAGCGGGAATATCGATAAGTCATCAAGTGTCTTCGTTCCTTCTACACGGTCGTACGACACCACATACTGCAACAAGCAAAACTCCTGCCGAGCTGTTGATCAAACAAATACAAGAACTAAGTTATCTTTGTTGCGCCCAGAGGTAAGAAGCATTGACAGAGATGAGCAGAGAATCAAGTTCGAGGAAGCTACCAAACGATCAAGACAACTGGATCCTGGTTGTAAAGTCAGTGTGTGGAATCCACGTCAAGATAGTCGTGTAGGTGGTTGGTGGGAACCGTTGAACAACAGCTAGGACCAACCAACTATTTAGTGAATGTGGAAGAACATTCCAGGTACGTGCATATAGACCAAATGCGGTGGAGAGATCAACGGAGTGTACCAGAAACATCTGATGTAAGCGTACCAGAGATAGAGGTGGAAGAGATACCAGTCCAGTCATTCCTGTGAAAGAGACAGGACAAGTAGTTGAAACTCAATCTACTCAACACAAGGACCAAGATGAGGAGTCTACCTTGATCTCCAAGGAAACGTTATCACCTCCAGAAGACCACGAGATTGAGACTCCCAGACGACATCCAAAGAGACAAAACAGACAACCACCAGCAAGATATCCTGAACAATAGATAAGGACAGCACCAGACTAAGGAAGGGAGAGTGTGGTATAGCGAGCAAGCGCTTTAGGTGTGACTGCGGTTTGCGTACATGTTAGGTTAGTCAAGCGTAAATTAGCGTTGAGTGCACTTGTGCAGTAGAGTACGTGTCGTTTGCTGTAGCAGAATAGATTCTGGTATAACCGGTCCACTGAGTCAGCATACGCGATACTTAACCTAGACTACACTACAGAGGAGTAGTACGGCTGGTGAGCTATACAACAGTGACAAAGACGACGACGATGATAAACTTGGATCACGTGGAGTATGATAGGGGTCGATGTAGTCTCTTGCACGGCCCTCAAGGAGAAGAGAGGAGGCGGTGTGTGTGTGTGTGTGTGTGTGTGTGTGTGTGTGTGTGTGTGTGTGTGTGTGTGTGTGTGTGTGTGTGTGTGTGTGTAAGCAAGAATGAGACCTTAGCACATCTAATTTCTGGTTGTTAAGCACTGACATCTACATTGTACAAGAATCGACATGATGATGTTGTGAAAGTAAAAACCTCCATGTCGCTTGTCAGTTTTGTCTACAGCTTGATTATCCATGGGTATGACTTTGCTCCAGAGAACCCCAACGTGAGTCCAAGAGAACGACAAACTAAAGATATTACAAGATTTTTCAATACAAACAGAATGAAAAGTAGAATTTAAGCGACCACATAGCATGTGATGGGTTAATTATATTCTACTTTTCATTCATATTATTGGATTGAGCAAACAAGACAAAAAGCATAATTTATTGAGTTATCTGTTCTTCGATCATGACTTAAATGTTTAATTAAACAAAGGAAGAGAAATAGACTAAGTACAAGAACCGTACACAAAGACTCAAAGATGTACCTACTGAGGTCCAGATTGTACAAATTGTCAGAACACTAGACACTATTACCAAGTGACAAAAGACTTTCCACGTAATTGTGTAAGAGTGCCTAGATTTGAAAGAAAACTATGTGTAGTGTTTGTGCTGGTTTATTGGCAGTGCTCTATAAACGCGACACAGCGTACGCGATTTAGTTCTAGACAAGTCAGCGCATGCGTACTTTCATAAATTTATTATTAGCTCGCACTACATCTTCTCTACTACAAGTCTAGCCTTTCAGGCGGTCTAATAGTTGTTTCTGTCTGAAGACGTGTTGTTGGCCTGCTTGAGGTAGAGGGACTGTGGACCTCTGACTGAGGAGGTGTGCCGCCAGACTGAGTACCTGCTCCAGATCCAGTAGGCATAATGTGGCATCTGTTTCATCTGACTGTTCCAGTACAAGTTTCAACATTATAGGATCGTGGAGTGGAGGACTTGGAAAATATTGTTTCTGTCTTCTCCTTTCCCTCTGAAGTTATCCAAACTTTTGTGTAGATTGGTAATTCTGGGAGGTCTTTGGCTTGATGTCGTTTATCAAAAGTGTTTCTTCTGTTTCTGTTTGAATTCCATGTTAGCGTTGCAAAATGTTTTCAAATAGGGCCGTTGAGGCTTTAGCAATTCAGGAACTTGTGGTAAGTTAGTTCTAAGCCGTCTACCTATGAGAAGTTTTAATGGGCTGATGTTGCACTATGGAAGAGGTGTTGTCTTGTGGCTTAGAAGCGTTAGATGTGGATTCTTGGATTGTTGTAGTAGCTGTTTAACAGACTTCACTATTCTTTCTGCAAGGCTATTGCTTTGCGGATATCTTGGACTGCTGGTGATGTGTGTGAAGCCATAAGTTGTTGCGAACTCTCTCATTTCATGAAAAGAGTATTGAGGACCGTTTTCACTCCTCAGAATCTCTGGAATGCCATGTCGAGAGAAGATTGCTTTCAAAGCATGAATGATGCTGCTCGATGTAGTGGACGACAGCTTTATCAGCTCTGGATATCTTGATAAATAGTCGACGACGATCAGGTACTGTACTCCTCTGAATTCCAGTAAGTCTGATCCTATTTCTTAGACAGAATAATCTGGCAGTTCAGTGGGTATTAAAGGCTCTACACCTCGACTTTCTCTTTGACATGAACCACAATGTTGTATGATCTGTACGAGTTGTCTTGATATGCCTGGCCACCATACTGATGAGTTGGCTCATAGCTTACATCGAGTAATTCCCTGATGTCCTTCATGGATCATTGTCAGGACGTCTCTTTGCATGATAATTGCGATAACAACACGATTGTTGTATATTAAAAGACCGTTCTATACTGACAATTGAGATCGAATTCTCCAGTAAGGTATCAGAGATGTGTTCGCTGGGCACCTGTTTGGCCAGCCGTCTTTGCAAAACTGCATCACCTCTTTGGAATCATCAGCTTGCGCTTCTCCGTATCCCTGTAGCCTATCTTCTGTGGTGGAAAGGTTTGAAACTAACGATTCAACGAATACCTCAACTTCCTCTTGAAGTGAGTCTGGATGAATGGTGGTTGGTAACGGTGCTCTGGACAGTGTATCAGCGGTATGGAGCAATTTTCCTGGTACATGGCTGATGGTGTAGTCATAACGTGCTAAACAAAGTCGAAAACGGACAATTCGTGGAAGTAAGCTGTCGAGATGCTTCGTCGTCAACAACGGAACCAATGGCTTATGGTCTGTCTCAATATGAAAGGTTTGACCTGGTACATAGTCTGAGAACTTGTCACATGCCCCTGTCGCAGCTAAGACATCCTTTTCGATCTGAGCATATCGTTTCTCAGCGTCTGTCATTGAACGAATGGCATATGCAACTGGTTTCCACTTGTCTCCGTTGCTTGTTGCCTGGAGTAACACTGCACCTAGCCCATGAGATGAAGCGTCTGCAGAAACTTTGATGTTTCTCCGTGGGTTATATAACTCCAAAACGATAGGACGGATCAGTTCCTCTTTCAGCTGTGTGAAGGCCTGTTCTTGAGGATGCTCCCACAACCAAGAGCGTTTAGACTCAGAAGCTCTCGTAAGGATTGACTGATCTCTGCAATGTTTGGTGAATACTTGCCTAGTTGGTTCACCATGCCCATAAATCTTCGTATCTCAGAGACGTTTGTGGGATGTTCAAGATCTCGAATGGCTGCAAGCTTTCCTGGATCTGCTCGTATTCCTTTTGCGTCGATCACGTGACCCAAAAACTTGGTAGTGGGTACACTAAACTCGCATTTGGATGCACTGAATGTAACTCCTGCTTCTTGAATTCGAATTAAGACATTAGCCAATCTGACATCGTGTTCAGCTTGGTTTAATCCAAAAATCAAAACATCATCCATATGGCACAGAACTCCTGGTAATTCTGACAAATGACACTCATTCTGCGTTAAAATAGCTCTGGAGCACTTGATTATTAGCTTGCACTACAGTATACAGACTGCTGCTATTTTTGGTACTGCGTAAGTTTTGCTTGACGTTCCAGTATAGCTAGGGTATCTTCGAACCAAATTGGTTCCATTAATTTGCAGTTATATTACGTTACCATGCAGTGTGTAAAATCAAGATATATGATGACGATTTCGTATAGAGGTACTCCACACTTGCGCATGTCTGTTTGACAAACATACGAGCTTACGTTTTAGTCTGTTGATCAATACGAGCGCGCGCTAATGCGCGGACTAAATCCTCGACGGATCTTATCAGCTACTACGCTATGACTAAATCCGCGAAGAGAAACATAGGCGTAGGAACCGGGGTGGGGGGGGGGCCAGAGGGCCATGGCCCACCCAACATTTAGCCTCCAAAGCTGTATCAATGCGGCGATTAGAGCATCACATAGGACCATCAATCAGGCCGCCACTCCAAGGACCAGTATCTGCCAGCCTCGACTCCCCGATCGTTTCTCCGCTGCGTTCTAGAAAGTTATGTCCTAGCGTACGCTACTGCTATTGTGGAACGTGCTGAATCCGGGAAGTGGTTACAGAGAATTGTGCGATGGAGAGTAAGAAATCAGGGATGACTTTGATTGATTTTGGCTTCAAGACTAGCAGGCAGCAAGCGGAGAGTACTTTACGCGACGAGGATGATGTCTTTCAAGAGAAAGTCGAAGGAGAGGGAAAAGTGAGGTACTACCGGAGGATGGTAAAAGTGGAGACACTGGAACAAAGAACTGCCGCCAACGTGTACTTGACCGGTCACATGATATCGAAGGTGAGGCTGCTGCTCCGTTCCAACCAGATGCAAAGTCAGACTCTGAGGCAAGTGATGTGGAAGTAAGGGATGAAGAGACAGGATGTAGTGGAGTGTGTTGTGATGTCAGTTGTGTAAAAGCAAATCAACCTACATCTACCAAGGCGCTGACTGTGAGTAGGAGCCTGGAAAAGGTAAAGGTCAGCATTTTCGGTCAGTGAGTCCCAGTTGGTTTGGCAAGTGCCCTTGGCTTTCCATGTGTAAACGGACAGGCCTGCTATTTTGCTTCTATTGCACTAAAGCACAAACTAAGCAAAGCTTAACGGTGAGTACAAAAGCAGACCCTTCTTTCACAAGAGTTGGATTTTCAAACTGGAAAAGGCTCTGCATTTGCTTTTCTAAGCATGAATCATATCATTCTCATTTTGAAGCCGTTATGAAGGTAAAGAAACCACCAAATATCGGTGCAATGCTTGACAAGAACTGTAAGCAGCAGCAACGGTCTCGACAACAAATGCTGCTAAAGCAGCTTTCTTCCCTGAAATATCTTACCTGCCAGGGTTTAGCCATTAGGGGTCACATAGACAAAGAAGAAAACCTCTTTCAATTGCTCAAGCTGCGTGCTGATGATGATCTTGAGCTACAACGGTGGTTGACAGAGGCCGAATACATGTCTCCAAAGATAGTTAATAAGCAAATACAGTTTATGGCTCTGAGCCTGCTCCGGAGCCTCTTGTCAGAAATTCAGTCAGTCCCATGGTTTTCTGTTCTTGCTGACGAAACAACAGACATATCATTTCACGAGCAAATGTGCGTAGTCATCAGATGGATTAATGATGACCATGACATTCTAGAAGAGCCAGTCGGGCTGATGGAAGTTCCAAAAGCGGATGCTGAGACGTTGACCAGTAGTTTGAAAGACGTTCTCATTCGCTGTGTACTCCCACTTGATCAATGTAGAGGGCAAGCGTATGACGGTGCTGCCAACATGTCTGGGCGTCTCCGTGAAGTCGCTGCTCGGATACGGAATGAACAGCCAAAAGCACTTCATGTGCACTGCCTTGCACACTGCTTGAATCTCTGCTTGCAAGACACCGCTCGTATCTGTACAATAGTTCGTGACACTCTGCAATTGGTCATAGAGGTGGTCAATATAATCAAGTATTCTCCAAAACGGTCTAGTTTCTTTCATACTGTCAAATCACAGCTCTCTCCTATGGCAAATGACCTAAGGCCGCTTTGTCCAACACGATGGACAGTTCGGAGTTCCTCGATAAGTGCTGTATTGGCTAACTACAGCACTCTTTCTTCAGTACTGGAGCAAATCAACGAAACCGGTAAAGATGAGTACGCAGTTAAAGCTGGTGGTCTTGCCAAGCAACTACAGACTTTCAACGTCTATTTTGGTTTAAAGCTGTGCCAATTAGTATTCGATCCAACTGAGCAACTCTCCAGGACTCTGCAAGGACGGGATACAACAATTCAAGAAGCCAAACAAGCAGCTCTAATAATCAAGGATTACTTGACGAACAAGAGAACGGATACTTGTTTCAGCAAATTCCATGACCGTGTCGCAAGAGATGCCCAAAGCCTAACAGATGATCCTGTTTTCCAAGGCAGCGTAAAATTCCTCGCAGACTGGATGACGGAGTTGAGGCGTTTCAGTACAGGACACCAAAGGAATTTTACAGGCAGAAGTATTTTGAAGCCTTGGATGTTGTAAGTGTTGAGATTGCGAGACGTTTTGCCCAACAGAACTTTTCTGTAGTAGTAGATATGGAACAAATGGTGTTGTCTGCATCAAATAGGGAACCCTTTACTGTGAGTCAACACTTCCGAGATCTATATCAGGGAGATTTTGACATGGGAAGGTTGGATACCCACCTCAAGATGCTACTAGACATTATCCAACGGTATGGTGAAATTACCGGAGTACCATTGAAGAAAGTGACAAATATCCGCACAGTTTGCCAAGCCATGAAGGAAACACCTGGTGCTACAGCACTCTGCTCCGAAATACACAGGTTTCTAAAATTGTTCCATATAATACCAGCGACCACCTCAACTGCAGAGAGAACATTTTCAGCTCTGCGGAGGATAAAGACTTACCTACGATCATCTATGACACAGGAGAGGTTGAATCATCTTCTACTTCACTGCCACAAGGAAAGAACTGATCAACTAGACTTGCAACAACTTGCTAAGACATTTCTAGGAGCAAATGAAAGACGACGGCATTTTTTGGAACTCTGTAGGTATATATATATATATCACGTTCTTAGACTGACTACAACTAATATAACAATATCTAAAATGCAGTACCTGGTTGCACTCTTTGCCCCCTCCCAATCTCACCAAACTTCCTACGCCTATGAGAAATGACTGCAGAGATCCAAGGTAGATGCGGTGCGCTAGCGCAGAATGTCTTCCGGTACAAGTGCGTTAGCAAGCGGACCTATTTGACGGACGGA
This sequence comes from Corticium candelabrum, assembly GCF_963422355.1. NCBI lineage: Eukaryota > Metazoa > Porifera > Homoscleromorpha > Homosclerophorida > Plakinidae > Corticium > Corticium candelabrum. Next base: position 7,955,981 of record NC_085091.1, on the reverse strand, counting down.
CCTAATTCTCTGCTACACCGGTAGCCGTAGAATACGTGCATTAGTAGCAGTTGTGTTGAGTTGTATTAGACTACATAGTCAAATATAGTAGCTAAACGATACATGGTTTCAGGAAGTAAACCTTGACCTCTACAAATGGCAATGAAAAGGAAGGAAAAGGAGTTGGACACTCCGAGATCCAGTGCTGCAGTTTCAAGTCCAAAGTTTATGCTGCAGGGCGTTGTTCTGCTACCAACTCCCCTCAGATTGAAGGAAGGAGACGCAAAGGACAATTAGCGGAGATGGAAGCAACTATGGGAATCTTACGAAGTGGTATCTGCATTGAAGACACAGCACAGAGGTTACTGGTTTGCAACCTTTGTCACCTGCGTTGGTTACGAGGCACTATATTTGTATGACACAATCCGATTTGAGCCAGAGCAAGATAGGAAAGATATAGACACAATTCTAAAAGTATTGGAAGACCACGTTATGGGATTGGTGAATACTACGTATGAACGGGTTTTGTAACAAACGTGACCAACAGCCAGGAGAGTCGTTCAACGACTATCTAACGACCCTGAAAGGAATGATTAGAACATGTGAGTATGGCTGTGATGGCTGATGACCTGTTGAGAGCTAGACTTATCTGTGGAATCAAGGAAGATATGGTTTGACAAACGTTGTTACAGAAGCGGAATCTTACCCTAGCCATGTGCATTGATGTGTCAAATGGCTAAAGTAACAACAAAGCGGGTCAAATCGATAGCAGAAATTGATACATCTATGGTACAAGTAGTGAGAAAGCGTGAACAAGACACCCACTCCAAAGGCTATTTCAAGAAGCATGAACAATGGCAAGTCAATTGTAACTATTGTGGCAAGATACGTTTGCAAGAAAGAGATAATAGTACAGGCATTTCGTGACAAATTTTGAGTCAACCTTAAACTAATTGAAACACAAACTGTTTCAAGTGTTCCGTATACAGAAAAGTGTCCTCTACAACATACTAAAAGTCTTAAGGGATATCTGCAGGGAAAGTGTCTAAAAGTGGTCATACGCTAACACACTTGTTGCCGATTCTACACCATCATTTATCGTATATACCAACGTTTTTGTGAAATTGTAAATGTGTTTGAACTTTCTTTGTTTTTTTTCAACTACTTATCTGTAAAGGCTATAAAGTATAATAAGTAAATAACGGATTAATGAGATGTAATCTAATATATAAAGCTCAAATTGTCTGTCTGTGTGTGTGTTCGCGTTTGGAGGCCACGTCTTCTGTCCGTTTGCAACCGAAATCGGCACGCACACTCGGCACGCACAGGGGAAGGTTTGCGTAAAAAATTTAAAAAATTACGCACCGGGTCCCCTGTCGAGGGGTCGATCCCCGCGTAAAATTTTATTGATGACGCAAACGCTACACATTCCGGTTCATTCAAACACACGCCCACACCAGTCCTGTGTAGACCTATGCATCGCCGTCCTTAGCAAAGCTTCGAGCGATCGAATATCTCTTGCCGACGAAACTTACTCTTCTATCGCTTGCGTTTCTCTCCAAATTCAGATTGCATTTGCACCGAATCCAACCTACACGTTTTCTGCAGCAAGCGCTACACGGGAAGTGTGTCGATTTCTATCGAAACAAGCGCGAACAGCAAGATTCGAATTTATTCAGCATATCCGGGACCTCTCAACAAAGATTGCACGTGACGTGTCCACAGACCTATCTTTACACTACAGTATCTTGCCCGTACGAAGGACGGGCCATGTATACTAGTAGTTACTATAGTGAATAATTATTATTTATTCACTCAATGTTATTGTTTATTCATCATCATTATCATCATCATCATCATCATCATCATCGTCATCATCATTATCAACAACAACAACAACAACAACAATAACAACAACATCACCACCTTCATATGTCAGCCGGTCTGAGTTTATACAGCCAGATCTTCTGCATTTGCCACAGATAGGGACACATTTCACATTGTACTTCTTGCATGTACACCTTAATGTACTACAATCAGTCTGACAATTACACCTTATCATACGTAGGAGCTCATCAAGAGCTGGAGGCAAGTCAGTCTGAACTGGCTTAAGTCCTTCTTAACTCTCTCCACCCTCATTCTACTGGCGTAAGTTCAATCCCAAAACCTTTCCATTGTTGAATCTGAAAGTATACACGGAGACTGTGGTACTTTGCTGCAGCTGAAGTGTGTGGCAGAGTCTGTGGTTAAATATGAGATGTTTTGGTAGACACCTTCTCGCAGAAACGTGTATAACGCAGCGAATCAAGTCCTTCTGCAGGTTTCCCATTGTACAAACAAACCAATGCTTGCAATCCTGCAACAATAACATCTTCGGGGAAAGCTGTCTGTGCATCGAACACTTTAGCTTGCTCTCGAAAGTGTATACTTGATTTGAACTTCTTGAGGGAAGTTCCTTTTCCAGTGCCACACAGGTGAGAGGTTGAATCACATCCAAGGACGGCATGCAGAAGAGCATGTGAGTACATATTTCAGGACCTAGCGGTTCCTTGACAACCTGGATGTTCCACGCGCGCGGATTGTTTGTGCTCTTCTTTGGCTCAGGTTGGAAAAACACTCTGTGAGAGTGCAAGCTTGAGTGATAGCACAACAAGATGAGAAGGTCTGTGTCATCACCGACCAGGATAGTGGTCGACATTGTGGCAGACTCCACTGATTTTTGTACAATTAGTAAATCAGCATCCCCTGGACCATGTTGTGCTTTGCAGTTGTTCATCTCTAGTTGATCTCCGAGCATGTTGATGAACTGCTGCTTGTTGGTCTTGTTGGCCAAAAACTTAGCCTTCGACATTGTAAGCTGCATATTGCTGGTAAATGCTACAGTTACTCCAGCATGCTCTTTTGTTCGTCTTGCATGCGTTGTCTCCGTGGATTTGCCAACGTAGCCATCAAACACAACAACTGCTTCCCCATACTTTTCTTGAGACATACTTTGCATGCACTGAGCATATCTCTCGCTATGTTGCCCTTCGCGTCCATGGGATGCGCTGAATGAGTGCACCGACATCCAACACATACTAGACCTCTCCAGTTATCTCAGAAATGTCTGGTGCCAATAGGCTCCAGGTGGCATTTGCCAGTACTGGCTTCTGTGGCTCCCGAAGCAGTAGTGATGAGTCAAAGAGGGCTGGTGGATAACTGCATAGCTCATATACCTGAAGACATCTTCAAACTTGTCAGTTGCCTTTGCAGCAATTATCGTGAGTCTCTGGAAAAGTTGTGGGTCAATCTGCACTGCAATTCAATCAACCTTGACTGCATTCAATCAACCTTGACTGCATTCTTCGTGTCTAGAGTGATGACCTGGTCTTTCTTCTTAAAATTATACTCTGCAGCAGTCTTTCCCTTCATGCTAACCAGAATTGCATTTCCAATATATTTTGCCTTGTCAACATTGACGGTTCTGTGTGCATGTACTCCTGTAGAGATGCTTTCGTAGACTATTGTCGGAAGTGAAGGGGCTCATATCTCGAAGATACTTGAGAATTTTGTGGGTGTATCTTCCAGTCACAAGCTTGTCTAGCCCTGTATATATCTTTGTTTTGCTCTCCTGAGTTGTAGCTAACCCCAGTCAGCCCTTGCATGGCTCAGTTCACATCAGCACAAGCTGGCTTGGACAACTACCATGTCAGGCGTTGCTGTCCGTCATCCCTCGTCTTCTTGTGAGACCCCCTCTGGTCTTCAGTCTTCTCATGAGCACTTGTTTGATGATGAGATCCCAGAACAAGCCAGCCCAATAACGATCACTTCGTCTCACCACATGGAGACCTTCTCAAAAATGTTGATACACATCTGGATGCTTATTGTGGAGATTAGACATTCGCTGCAAACATATCCATGCAGATTTTGTGTAGTGGTTGTGTCCACATGCGGCCAAGTAAGGGAGCATTTCTGAAGCAGTTTGGAGATGCAATTCCCAGTTGCCAGTATACACTCTGCCCGAATATACTTGCGAAGTATATCAACCATATGCATGTACTGCAACCAAACTGTAACAGTCTTAGATGACTTCAAGAATTTGGTTTTTCTCTGAAGAGCATCACCGATTTTGGTTATCACATCAGACTGGCAAACTTGATCTGCAGACATTGAACCTTGCATCACCTTCTCATAGAGAACAGCAGCTTCATCCAGGTCTGGATGTCTAGCAGACTTCTCGTGTGATGAGGTTGTAGCTTCTAACAACTCTTCTGTTTCCACATTCCTGGTTATCTGAACTTCCGGGTAAAGGCACATCAGCTGTTTTGGCCAGCACCAAGGCACTGAGAACTGCATCAACAATAAGATACAATATGATACAATCTTTAGACACCTCTAACGCGTCCAATGCCACGTTGACAAATCTAAAATTTTCGGGTATACTGGAACTTGACGCCGGCTACTAGCCGCAATTTCGGTCATGGTCTGAAAAAGTGAGTAACGGTGAAGCCAAAGGGTAGACTGCTTCAGAGAGATAATCGTAACCTTGCCAGAGCGGTTTCTACATGAGAACACGACGAAATCTGGAAACGACGGCGTTTTCGATCACGTACGTTCTAGCCTAATCGCTGACGGAGCAGCCTTGAACAAGTCTCGAGTAAAGTATTTGTTCTTCACTATAGTGTTTCTACAGTACCCAATGCGATATCCGTGTTTCAGAAGAACTGTAAGTTAGACAAAGAGACAGTTTCGGAGGTCACGTGATTTGAATGCTACCAGAGGTGATACGCTCACTTCTCCTCAAAGAATTTACTGATACTTTTAGTATGTTATAGAGCACACTTTTCTGTGTAGGAAACAGTTGAGAGAGTTCGTGTTGCAATTTGTTTCAGGTCAAATCATATAATGCCTTACTGTAAGTGTACGGCCTCTAGTCAAGAATGCCAGTTGCGCTGTAAGATTATTACCCGAGGCCCGGATTTCCGGGTCTCAAGTATAGTAGTCGTTCGGCGACCCGACAACCCGACAACCCGGCGACCGTATATATAGTTGGTTAGTACAGATGTAAATGAAGCTATTCTGACCAATAGACGAGAAGTGGTGTCATTACTGACCAATAGACGAACGTGATGTCATCATGAGGCTCCACTTCTCTTTCTTTGGTAGCTTCTAACGAGAATTCGACCATCGGGCGTCCGTCCTGTACATGGTGTTTAGTCCTTTGCTTTAAGGGTTTAGCACATACATTTGTACGTGTATGTTTTCCCAACAACAACCAGGAGCGAGGGTGTGTAGCTGTACCTGACTTGTAACATTGTGCTTGTTCCACAGTGTTTCTGCATAGTGGTTCTGCAGTCTGCCAGCTTAAATTTTGGGTGTGCGTGGCTGAGCGGCCGTGGTGTTGTTGCAAATATCAATAGTGTTGTCTTCAACAGAAATTTGGCGCTTGACGGGAATTTGCGACGTAGAACGTGCATTGTCCATGACAGCGTCTGTTTGTCGAACGAAGTGGCTTGGCTGACCTGTAAGTACGCTAGTGCGTCTCTATTCATTTTTGTTTTACGGTATCCAAAGTCAGAGCGAACAGACGCCTAGCTAATCTACATGTGCACGTGCATGTTTTCCACATTGGATGTTTTGTTTTAGCTCTGGGATCGGGATCACCTCATTACAACAACCAGAATTGCGGTTAGACGGATAGCTGTGTAAATACGGTACAGTGCACAGTAGGCGACGTCTAGCTAGAGAAGCGGCACAAACAACAAGACGCCTAGAGAAACTGCACAAAGAACGAGACTTTTACATTCTTGTGAGCTGGAAAATCGGTGGTGATCTGCTTGTTTGGTCTACATTGTAACCTAGGTTTCCCACCAATACAACAAACAGAACAATGATCACGCCCGTTACTTCATCACGTAAGGCGAAGATTGCCGGCCGGCCTAGCGTCGAGGCTCTCCGACTTGTAACATTTGGCTTGTTCCATCGCTTGGAAACAACTACATTTGTAACATGCATTTAGAAACAACGCTTAGCTAATCTAGCTGCATTCGTAACGTTCCCACATCTAATTTTGTTACCCACATCATGCGTTTCTGTCATATGATTTTGTCTTAGCGCGACAAATTACCTTCAAAGTGCCTACTGGCCGAGGGTTTGCACTTCTAGTGCTCCTTCATTAATCATGTGGCTAGCGTGTGTAGAAGTCGAACAAGAGGTAAAGTTTACGCAGTATCGACAAACGTGGAAGAAGAAGTGTTAATGACTGTTGATGTTAGACTTGAGAGTGTGGCCATGATATCAAGAGGGTGATCGACAAAAATCTATGCAAAACTGACAGTTCAAGGAAAACAAGTGACATTTCAATTGGATACGAGTGCGACTTACAAAGTTAACGCGGCGATTACATTTCATCAAAGTATACTATAGATAATTTAATGCGTAATATATTTATTTTGTTAATAAACATTGTCTACATGAGTTTTCGTTGTGGTCGCGAGTTTTTTAGTCACGTGATTTAACTACGTCTTTAGCGCGCGTTATGGCATTTGCCAACTTTGATGTATTCATTTTAATTAAGACTATTTCTACGCTGCATGCGGCAAACAATAGTGTACAAATATCAAATGATTCCACAACAGTATCCCACAGTTTGTAGTAAAAGAAAGTGAAATCAGAAGATTGAGTTCAAATCTAATAATGTGTCTTTCTTTGCTGCAACATCATGTGTTGTTCCCCTTGCTAGCTAATTTGCACAGATGCTTCCAACGTCTCAAGTTGAGACACTAAAAACACATGCAAAGTACGAGGTACATTGCAAACAAGTACTTCACCTGTTTCTCAATACATTTGAATTGCTACACAAGTAAGACCAACAAACATAATATTATAAATATATTGCAAACAAAACTAGAACAAGAATACTGAGGCAATCATAGACAACGACAACAACGTCTCAGGGGCGTATGTAGCTAGACCTCTAGAAATGGGGGCTAAGTTTCACGATGCTACGGAGCACGCCCACTTTTGTTGGCTTCTAATTGACTGATTCGGTAGAATCAGTGGCAGATCCAGACTGGAAAAAGGTGTTGCATATACTATGTACAGCTTTGGTTCTCACACAGTCCACAATTTTATTACTACGCCTACAAATGATGAACTCTAGCCCGGTTTAGCTCATGCCACGCTACGCCCCTGAACGTCTTCTCGTTCACCTGCCACAATCTCATTGCACTAAATCAACAGTCACTAACCACTTTTACTGTATTAATTTGTATTGTTGACTCTGTTCTTTTAGTTGTAACAGATCAGAAACGTACTTCGTAACGCTGAAATGCACACAATGTATTACTGAACATATAATTGTGTTAGTGTGAAGTCATTCACTTAAATAAGATGATACAGACAACATCGTCATAAGTACAAATCTTGTCCTAGTGCACAAAAATGGACAGGATTGAATGGACAAGATTGAATTGGACAAATGTTAAGCCCTTTACGTCGTTCGACCGTCGGACGTCGACCATAAAGGTCAGTTATGCATGAAGATGGCTCCCCATGCCTAGAGACATTCAAACACTGAACGACTGCGGTTGCGCTACCTCTACGAGCATGTATCAGTATCAACAATTTATGCTAAAAACTGATTTTTACACCGAATCTCTGCGTTTGCAGCGAAGCAGGTTCATGACTACTCAAATGTGTCATTGTAATACACGAGGTCCCCTCTCGAGGGACCGAACCATGAGTAAAATTTCTCGATGACGCAAACACTACACCTTGTCGTTCATTCGAACACACGCCCACCCAGTCCCGTGTATACTGTACGTATCGTCGCTCTCCGCAACGCTTCCAGCAATCGAAGACTTCTTGCCAATTGAAGCCGCTTTTCTACCGGTTCTCTTTAAATTCTGATTGCATTTGCACCGAATCCAATGTACACGTTTCTTGCACCGAGCGCTACACCGGGAGTGTGTCGATTTCTACCCTCAATGTCCACCTCGCGTACACTGTTACCAGCAAAATGTCGACGTTGTTGCCTCGCAACAAAAGAATGCAGCTACTGCGCATATCTCCGCTCAAAAGAATGAAAACAACTATTAAAACATTTTGAAAAATTAGTAAGATGTACAGAATTTCGTAGCTTTAGAGACTGAGAAATCACCCTTAGATTGCACCATTTTCTAAACATTATGTGTTTTATACCTTAGAAAATGGTGCAATGTAGGGATGATGTATTGCATAATCTGTATGAAAGATGTCACAGTACACCCTATAGCTACATGGCCTTGTTTCTATTCTTTTTCGTACGTATTCCTTCGACCGCCGTCATGTCGACCAGATTTTTTAGATATTAAAACTAGCCAGGAACAAATTCCAGACATAAGTACGACAGACACCAGCGACACGACACGAACCTTAGAATACGCTGGCCACGCAATTTGAAGCATCCGATCGGTCGCACGACGTCTTACAATACAGAACTATGTAGATGTACAAACGAGCGACAAGATCTGATGCATTTCCTCAAGCGTCAAGTTGCCAAAGTCCAGAGTCAAACTTTCAGAGTATATGATCAGGTCGCAAGATGATAGAGGTTTCAGTCCAAACGAATGACTATGTTCTGGGATGACAATATCGTTAACAAATACTACAACATGCCTTTGCACGCATCTCTTGTGACTCTGAAAATAATATCAAATTTTTAAAATTGCGTAAACGACACTTAGTTTATACCCTCTTAGCTACCGTAAATACTGCGTAAAACCTGCTACGCTAAATCAGACCAAACAAAAAACACCAAGTACTTCCAGCTCCGCGAGTTTACATCTCCAAGCAACTTGCATGCAATTAATGTAACATAGTCTACATTTATATAATGCATGCTAACTACACAAAAGTTATAGCATGCGTTGGATAGGCCATATTGTCTCTGTAACAGCTGACATAGATCGAAGGACTTGCCGTGTTGTCTACCGTTGAGTCGTACCTGTCAGTCACACTAACTGCTGAATTAATGATAGGAGGCTCCACCATTGATTGATTTCCAACAGCAACCATCCCTAGCAGTACGTCACAGTAAAGCATCTTCTTTTCATTGTTCAGACCTGCTCTGCAGTAGCCGCACGAGTAGCTTGCGCTCCTTGCAAAGTATACTCCGAGTCCAAACCTTGTCCCTAGTTTATTAAAAACACAAATAATGAGATCATAATAACAAGAATTGAATATACAAATAATCTACCAACTGCAGATCCGGCAAACGACCTGTTGAAACCGGCAGAGATTATTTGCTCAATTGCTTGTGTGTTAGTTCCGTGGAATCCGGGGAGTTCCAGAAAAGCTGTTTTCAACTGAATTTCTTTGTTACGTTTTTTCGCAATGTGTTGTTTTTCTTGAATGTAACTTCTGTATAGCTTGGGATTCTGAATACGCTCTATACACGTAATTCTTCCAGCACCACCTGTAGATGTGAACGCCTGACTGACTTTTATAAATTCTGGATCAGTTGGTGCGAGTTTGTGCTTATACAAGGGATAGTCATGACCGCCACCATTCGGATCAACCCAAAATGATGGAAGTTCCCCACCTATAAATGTCAATCAATTAATTAAATATGTAATGTCTCTAGTGAAGATCGCTGCATAGCTTAAAACTTACTACTCTCTTGATTCCTCGGTTCTCTTTTAACTTTCCTTGATTTTCTACCATACCCTCTTTGAATCATTTTAGAAACGTCCACTTCATAAGTTATATCTTTTACGTCAAATTTCACAACATTGTCTCCCTCCTCCAGTGCTGTTTCCAATTTGACGGTCACTTCTGGCGAGTATTCTTTAAATGCGCCATCGTCGTCCTCCCAAGACCACCGAACAGTTCCCATAATTTTTTCCTTTACAGCTGTGTCAGCGTCATCCCTCAGAGCTTTGTTTAAGCAACGGAGAACCTCCGTATGCACTTTTGCAACATCTTCTGTAAATCCAGAAAGCGTCAGTTTCGCTGTACCTTCCTTGGGATCTTGTACAGTAAACTGTAGAGCTACTTCCGATTTAGCAGCGAAGCCTTTAAGCTCGGTTTCTTCAAATGATTGAGGTACTTTTTCAATAACTTCGTCGCTGTTGATGCAGAAGCGGACGACAACGCCATTTACTTCTTGCTGCACAATTTTGCAGGTACGGCGAGTGTCAGCAATTACCGTGAAAGCAACAGAATTAGCTTCTCCCGCAGAAAAGCTCTTCAGCGGTTTTCTGGTACGTTTGGGTTTGGATGGCTGTTGCCCACTGCTAAAAATACTACTTACGGCTGCTCGCACCCCGCTTGTCATCTTTTGCCAAAACCCTCCAGACTTTTGCAAACTGCGTTGCTGAAGCTCGCTCTGAAAGTCACCAATTCGATGAGCGTCAAACACGCTAATCTTGACCGACTTTATGTTGGGTGCAGAGTTTTTGGCAGCAAACGTCTTGCACGCCTCAGTAACTGCAGCTGCGGTGTGCTTGTTGTTATAGCCAAGACCTCCAGTGCCAATTGCTGGAATAGCTATCGATGAATATCCAGCAGTGTTGGCTAAATTTAGACATTGGCTCACTACAGATTGAATAGTTCGGATGCATTCGTCATCACTAGCCTTGCGAGATCGATGTGGAACAGATATTGCATAAACACGGCGGCAAACGAGCTGACTACCAGCAGTGAGATCTGCTACAGGATTAGGTTGGCCTTGGTAACGCACAGAAAGATCTCTATTCGTTTCTGGTGACTTTCGAGCAACTGCAGAAAATACAACTCCAGTAGGTGCCACTATGACATGAGACGCGTCACTTGTAATGTCTCCTTGCTCTACAGATAATGTGGTTCCGTTAGAAAAGCGGACGCCACCGACCGCAGGAGTCGCCACTTCAACATCGCCTTCGTCGGTTTCCTCTCCTTCTCGTCTCATTTTCTCTCTCGTAAATACTGGAATCCTTGGCTTATCATAAATGACTAGATTGACTTGACGAACTGATGACGGTCCGTTTGCTGCAAACATTTCAATACCATCGAACATTGCTTTAGCAGCAGCGTCATCAGCCATCCCCATCGCGCCCGTTCCAAGAGCAGGGAAAGACACGGACTTGGCAGCTACTTTATTCGCTTCTGTCAAACAGTTCTCTACGGATTTAGCAAGACCCTGCAAGCAAAATTTTCTACTTTAGGCAATGGCAATATTTTAAATATGCAGGCCGATGCACATAATTAATTAAGCTATATATGCTTGATCAACGTAATGTAACGTACTAAACACGTAGAATGGTGTGTGTAAAAAACTCTAGGCTGTTACGTTACGATACACTGGAATAAGAGCAACGTAACGTAATGTAACAAAACGTTTAACCAACAGGCTTTGAGAATATTCCACGTGATTTGTTACTATGCAAAGATAAAAAAGCTCTTGCAAGTCATGAAAGCTATATTTTTGCTCGCTGCTACAGCCTATCAAAACATTGTCGCCAAGGCAAATGTTCGGAATTCTGCGATTACTGAAGAAACAAAATATAGATTGGCTGACATTGACCGAACGTATTCCGTACGGTAAAAGTCTACGGTAGTTTTAAACGTATATATATATATATATATACCTGCGCACTGTTTGCACAATATACATGAATAACATGTTGACAAGACAAGTTGTATCCTCCGCTTGTATAGACACTTCCTAAAGCCAACGGACCATTGTCATCGACATAGTCAGTACACTCACTTTGAAGACCAGGACCAGCTTTTACAGAAATTTTCTTCGACGCTAAAGCTGACCTCATGTTCATATCACTGTTTGTAGAGTTGACAATGACGTCGGTCTAAATTCAAAAACAAATATATAAACTTCGTTAATGTCAATTGTAAAATGTCTCTTCATAAGAGAATATAGAGAAGGTATTGTTTTCTAAAGGCTCATGTATGTATCTGTGCTATAAAGCTGCTGAATCGCCCATCTAGTAAGTTGGCTGTGTTGATGCTTACATTTACCTATAACGCTAATTTTGTTATTATAGAGTCTACTTTCACCTTGTACTGCTTGTCTGAAATATAGACGCGGTCTACAGCTTGTGTTTCGTGTTCGTGCATCCGCCTATTCTGTATCGAGTATTACGTACCTGTTCGTTAGTAATGTCTCCAGGGTTGACAAACACTTGAAATGGGCGTGAAAACGAGCGAGCTCTTCCGACAAGTTCTTTTGTCCAACTTGTTTCAGAACTATTTAGAACGTCTCTCTGAGGAGCTCGAACGACATCTACATTCTCACGAGGAGAGACTTTTGCTATAGGATTGAGATTCTTTTTCATGCATTCCTTAAAGCATTGTACATTTTGCGTATCTGTGTCCAGCAATACGACGTGAACCTGAGTAATCGTAGTCGATGTCGTCTCGTTGAAGTATTCAGTAACAGACTGCACAACATTTTTTGCAACAATCTCACTTGGACATCCAAAAACACCAGCGCTTATCGCCGGAAGCGCAACCTTCTTGCAGTTTAAATTAGTTGCCAGTTCTAACGACGAACTAACTGCGTTTTGCAGTAGTTTTTCAACTTTCTTTCGTGCAACCGTATCACGGATCTTGGGTGGCCATTTAGGACCTACTGTGTGAATAATATATTTGGTTGTAGTAAGACGTCCAGAGTTGGTAAACATAGCGTCACCAGTCGGTAACGAACCGTGCTCTTGGATATAAAGTCTACATTGATCTTGCACTGATTTTCCTGCGCGATCCACAATGTGTTTGGCTAGTCCACCGACGTGCTGCAAGTCCTCATTCGCTGCATTGACGATGACGTCAACATTGTGACTGCAAAGATCTCCCGTGTAGAGCGCCATAACCTTGCCGCTATTGGGTACTTTGTATTCCATCAATAGTTTAGTCATTCCGCCACTGGCAACAAACCTGCGACCAGAGATGGTTCCTATGCTCTCTTCTTCTTCTTCTTCGTCTCCATCCATCCACAACAGCGCTTTGTGTTTCTTTTCAATTTGGGAACGTTCTTGTCTAAATGCAGAACTGTTCAGAAATCTCACTAAGCCATGACGCTTGATTTCAAACTCTTCGGATTCGATTGTGTCAACTAATCGTTTTATTCCATCTCTTAGCTTGCCTAACCCTGACTTTGTTGATTGCACTACGACTAGTTCTTCTCTTAACCTCACGTCAATTTCAGGTTTGAATTCTCTGAGTCGTGCCTTCAATTGGTTCAGATCATCATCTTTATGCAAAGTGAGATATTTAGCAAATCCGGGGTGATCGAGTTCAACTCGATCGGTAAACACTACACCATTCAGAAGGAAGTCTTCAAGCGTTTTCGTTGAGGTTTGAACGGCAGACGTTTCTCCGACGATTATAAGGGTTACAGGTGCAGCCGACTCTTTGATTTCCTCGTAGTGAGGATCTACCATCACCGATTCATCCATAATCATTGATGTTACAAATTGGTTGTATTCGTCAGTTCGTAGAAAGGCTTGTACCTCTTCATCTTCCATTCCCCTCAATCGTTGGCAAGAATACGTTTCTCTAATCAAATTTGTAGCAGTACTCGTAGCTTCGGGAAAACCAACAATACGCAAGAACGTTTCGTCTACGTGTATGCATAAAGCGAGAACTTGAGAGTCTTCCATGAGTGCGTTCAGCTTATCAATACCTGTGAACTTCAAGAAATTGGCAATTTTCACATCTATAGTCACTTGTGTTTCTGTCATTGATTCTACTATTTTCATCATCTCGCCTTTGAAACTTATGACAAGATTCCGCGGACCTTGCAAATACACACTAGCTTGGCTGCCAACAGATTCGATCTTAATCATTAAAGCTTCTGGTGTATTTTGGTAAAATGAGGTGCGTTCTAGTATACGGGCATGGGACAATGAAAGCAAGGAAATTCTTTCTTTAGTCTCAGCATTTGCTTCTTCAAATTCCGTTCTCCACGAACTGATGCGATCGGCACAGTGATGATAGAACGGTGTTACTTCTCCTTCGGGACCAACAAATTCTATTTCTAACTTCTCTTCTCTTTCCACTATCTCGACTTCACCAGAGCGCGCATTAAGTTCGTCCCTGACAAATTTTACCGATTTCTGCCAAAGACTATTCTCCAAAATCTGCAGTTTCTTGCATAAGAAACGATCTGTAAACTCTTGAAAATTTTTGTGAAGCTCATCAACACTTAATTTTGGTTTTGATATTGACAAATTCGAATCATCAAAATCACAATCTTCGCAATCAAGGTGGCTCTTCAAGCGCCGCCGGTATTTGCTGTTGTTCCAAATAAAATTAGTCACAGCCACCTCTTCAACAGGAATATTAACAACACTTTCAGTTTCTTCAACTTTGGAAGTAGCAATAGATTTGTCGTCTGTAACCGTACTGTCTGCAGCAGCACAAGTATATTCTGACAAGATGCTTACAGTTGGGCGTTTACCTTCTTGCCCAATTGAAGGCATTGCTGACAAACTCATCACAGCCCTGCAGTCTAAATATATAGCAAAAATTATAACTGTAAAATTTCAAGAATACTTTCCAACCATATTCGAATACCTTCAGAAGTTCTGAGTTTCACCACGGCTGATCCACTTTCCCTTTTCTCAATGTCATCAATTAGCGGAGATCTATTCATGCCTTCAAGTGAAATATTGTTGAAGTAACTCCGCAGACTACCCTTGTGGACGTTTGCATTTAGTCCTTGAACTAGCAAAGATCGTGAGCTGGGAATGAGATGATACGTAAGGTGTGTGCTTTTTGTTCCTTCGTAAAATGACGAGGTCGTGTTAAGATTTTCCACGAAATGTGCATCTGCAAAGGTGATGTTAATATGAGTTATATATAGAAGTCAATAAAATAGAAAATAACCCAACAAAATATGTAATATAAAAGATATGTTGTGTACAGCACAAATAAAATTGCACAGTTCCCATTCTAATGAAAACTGACATGAAATGCAAAGTAATGTTCTCTGTGACTACAAAGAAACTTCATATTTAGATATTTATATTAAAATATTAAAACGCAAACTTGTTTACGGTTATTTCCATCTGCGTTAACATTCTAACATCACATGCAAGCAAAATTACGTAAAAAGAAATATTGTTGTTTTATGACAGGTAGCTTTTCATTAGTTAGAAACTAACTAAACCTACAGCAATGGCATCAACTGCAAGCCATTGATTATTATATTATTATTAGTTAGAGGTGATTGGAGATCATTAATATTATTGATGATTATTGTATTACAGTGATTCAAGCTTCAGAGATAATTCACATGATATCCATTGCAAATTCACAATAAAGTCTATATACTTGTTACCTGCAACATTATCATCAAGATTTATGACAGCCTTTGATTTGTCTTCTTGAATCACAATCGTGAAATCAATGCTTCGTATACTGAGAATACAGTCGCTGTCATTAAGGTGCATTCTTAGATTATCCTCGTCTATTTCTGGAGGTAATCCTTCTACTAAGATGCGGTCTTCTTCATACTTCTCTGGCACAGCCAAGTCCCAGGATAGCGCCTGATCATCATACCGTATAGACGGTGACGGTTTGTGTCTTACTCGCCACAACGCGGTAACAGCTGATATTCAGACAAAACTACAAACATCTGACAAACTCATGACTAGAGATTGTATACACTACACCTTTCATATCGCTCAAGTGAACTTTTGCTGATCTGTTTGACCATTCCACAACCTTGACTTCACAAGTAACGTTTGAATTTGCATTTTTGACTGCTGATTTAACTGCGTCTGCTAGGCCTTGACGAGTAGCACCTTGAGGGAGATCCTTGACTGTTATAACGTCTATACCTTCAGTAGGACCTACTAGATAGAGAAAACAGTTAACCATCAATCTTCACAGAGAGCAACAGTTTACAGTAAACTACACTAACTGGAGTCAGAAGAAGGAAACGTGTCGGTAGCTGATGTGTCTTCCATCATTGGTTCAAGAGTTTTGTCAAATTCTGATTTGAATACAGACTCGCCAACTCTCCTTTCAAGTGAACCACAGTCTACACTGCCTCCTAGCAGTTTCCTACCAACTGCACTCGCGTTTCGCAACACTGCAGGTAGATAAGTTGCACCAACGTCTTGTGACGACATCGAATTCAAAGAGAAGGGCACACTAGGCAAATGGGGTTCTTCACTGAATGAAGGACCCTCGTTAGTGTACGAAAGCCTGACAGCGTGGCCTGGTAGAGAATGCATTGTTGACATCGGACGCCTCACAGCCGAACGATGCGGTACGGGAGAAATATAAGATTGAATATTGGTGTTTCCAACTTGGGTGTTTCCCCACATACCACGACCAACTCCACCACGCCCGCGCCCGAGTCCACGTCCTCTCGCTATTCCTCCATCCGTTCCTCTACCGATAGTTGTCGCCGCTGAACTACTACTGCTAGTCTCTTGCGAACTAGCCAAGTAAGCTACTCTGCTGGAGTATTGAGGCTGTTGAACCAAAGAAAACAATACCACGATATTTTCGATGTTATGATTCGGTTGACTGGTCAGCAATCTCGCACTGTCAGAAGCTACACAGAGAGAAGACCGTTACTACAGAGCTGCCAAGGAAACACATGCAGAGTGAGTCATACGCGTAGGTACCGTGCGGGCCAAAAGACTCCACATGGCTCCCTGCAGGCCCAATAATTTTCCTGCCTCGTAGAATTACTCCAAAATTAAAATGCAGTACAGCATGCTTATGATGCACGATATTTTGCTATGTGTATGCCTGAGAGACATGCAAGAAAGGAAAACACGTTGTCACGAAGGTGAAAGCCGGAAAACAAAAGTGCAATTTCATTATCCCCGAACTGCTTCAAACACGTAAGCTATAATGTCGCGTAGACTATCTGACTGCAACGCGTGGAAGTGAGCGTTGAAAACAGCCAGAGCTAGACAGACAGAAGTGCCACGCCCACATCCTCTTACCTGATTGTCGTTCGTTGCTGCGAATTTGTATTAGAACCAACCCGTCTTGCATTACAATCGGCTCACAGCATAGAAAAATTCCATTCCTTTCAAGGTACGACAACAACGCCGTCCTGTACTCTGCCAGGTGCACGTTCTGGCCTTGAACTAGAACTTCTACTGTATCCTCTCTTCCGGCCATTTGATAGAAAGACCAATATCGTACCGTCTTTCGCAGAGCACTGAAAGTTATGAATGGCGATTGCCCACGATGGGAGATTTCAGAGCAACTCGTGAGCGCTGACGTAATAAAGTTCCCCGGAGTCCAGATGGCATGTTAATTACAAGAACTTAAATAGAATAGATCAGGAAAATGCTTTGTCTAATGTTTTTAATATTAAAAATAGTTTTCGATCTAATTTCTTCAAGTTATTTGCCGCTGCGTTTTCAGTGAAGAAGCACTCTAGTGCTGTCCCTCTACAAAGATGTGAATACGTCACGAGATACAAAGTCACTTGAACGTTGCTCGACACCACATGCGAACAGGTAAACAGCATGTGTTGTACGTGTTGTTCACATAGCAACAGTAATCGTCGGTAGCGTGATAATATGCAACACTTACATAATTGGCGGCATCCGCTGTTGTGACAATAAGCGCATGCGCGGTAGAGTGGTCGAGTCGGTGGTACCGTCTAGACTACGGCCAGCATTTCTGTTTACCTTAGTGCCTACGCGCCTCGGGTAATTAGAGTAAAAATCGTGCTCAATCGTTTGCTGTTGCCAGATATAGCGAATCGCAAAGCCTTCTATTCACACCTAGAAATGATGTAACACATGATGAGCACGACGAGACCTGTGCATTTAGTCTTGCGTAGTCAGGCCCTACTGTCGCGTCATACTTCCAGGCGGAAAGATAAATAAAGGCCACGTACTTTAGTAAATATTGTAGTGTTCCACCGATACCAAGTTTACTATACTGTACCGATACCGATACCTCGGTTTCTAGTCGATACCGATACCGATACGTATACTGACATTTCAGTTCTTTGTTGTCTTTAGGTCAACATTATACTTTACTTGTCTACGGTAACCAGACTTCCCATTAAGACAATAAAGTTTCCGAGCTCGGGAATGATTGATGTCGTACTGCTGCCCCTTCTGTCGCTTCGTCGATCGTTTCCTGCTGCTTGTCTTGTCTAGACCCCTCTCCGAGTTATCCAGCAGCCTAGATTTGTCACGGTGCTTTCTCTGCAAGTTTGTCGCCGTTCCGTGCACCTCTCGACACTCTCTCTGAGCAAGTTTTACACGACGCCTACTGTTGTCTACTGCCGAGACCGCAAAATAGGACCAAATGCCACCGACACAAGTCACCGTGATAGAACCACATCCGCAAAGGCTGATCTACAGTAACTTACGCAAGCCGAGCGTCAGCCCAGCGTAACGCCTACGTAATGTCAGCATCCTACATCTTTCTTGGAGACGCCATATACGTACTAACCAGCATCAAGACGTTGGACCCGAACTCTAGTTGAGTGTCAACGTAATATAAACTGGAAATACTCCAATTTCTAGCTAGACCAATCGGCTGTCGAGATTTTACTCACGTGATTGCCGCCAGACACTGTTCGCAGCTGACATGGACGTTGTTGGGTCGAGATCAGACATGTTACTGTATAAATCAATAAATTACAGCGTCTGACTACGTTAACGTTATACGTAGGCTGACGCTCAACTTGCTTAGGTTACTGTAAACCATGCTGCCTTTAAGGCCAGTTCACAGATCTCATTGGCCAAATGTAACGTTATGGAACGTTAAGCACCGTAACGTAACGTAACGTAACGTAACGTAACGTAGATGCTATTCATAGAATACGTTCGTTCAACGTCTTTATCTAATGTTGCGTACCCTAGCTGACCTTTGGTCGCGTCACTGTCTTAGCTATCGTACGATTGGTTAAAGAAATAATGGGCTGAATTGCTCAAACCCTAATGGTCAAACGTTCTGGTCCTTTACCTCGAAATAAAACACAATCCTATTCCAACGTAACGTAACGTAACTTAACGTAACTTAGCGTATCGTAACGTCATCTGGTTCACAGGAGACGCTTGCAAGGTTACGTTACGTTCGTCCAGCTTATGGTGTGTGAACCGGCCTGTAAGACTACGTATCAGCATTTCACGTGTAACGTAAACAACAACTGATATTCAAAATTCAGTCGACAGCACGAAATGTTTCAATTCAGTCGGTTGAACTTGCAACAACACAAGCTACCAAGAGCAAAACATTTTCATAACAGATTTCTGAACAATGAGTGTTTACACTTACGAGGTGAATGTTCCCAATTATGTTTAGAACCGTCGTAGAAATGAGATTGGGGATCAGCATAGCCATTCACATACCTAGGAGAAACTATTTTGCCTGTTTCGTCGACACCGATGTAGCTTTCCCAGTTTTTGTAAGATCGAAAGCAATAATAGCCCTCGTTTGATTCGCGGACATCAAAAGTGTTGTACTCGCCGTCCTCTACCTGTCGAGCAAATCCCAAAATATCGACCTTTTATCGTATTGCGCATGCGCAGTAAAGAACCACCTTACCGCGAGCAGCTCATTCTCTATGATGGCTAAGTACTTGTCGTCATATCTGATGTTTCGTATCTTGTACAAACTTTACATATGTTTCGATAAAATGAAACTGAGCTATTGAATAAGAAATAATGCAAAGCTAAACAAAATGATGAATTGTTGAGACCACAACCTTTTGCACTTTTCTGTTTCCCAGTTGTAACAGTTTTGGCATCCTTCTTGACCACCAGGTTGAGGTGGGAGCGCCTGCTTGTGATCAAGACAAGAGCGTAAGTCAAATTTTTGATAGTCCACGAACCCTAAGTAAACGAGAACCGTTTTCAGTTATTCACTAGGCGCCAAGTTGAATGTGTTCAAACGTTAGTAGAATTGCTTAATTGTTTAAACAATAATCTTGAACGAAAAAGTACATTAGCTTATCTAATAAAAATTAGCAAAGCATAAGACTTGTAACAGGTGTGTGTGTGTGTGTGTGTGTGTGTGTGTGTGTGTGTGTGTGTGTGTGTCTGTGTGTGTGTGTGTGTGTGTGTGTGTGTGTGTGTGTGTGTGTCTGTGTGTCTGTGTGTTTTGTGTGTGTGTGTGTGTGTGTGTGTGTGTGTGTGTGTGCGTGCGTGTGTTTGTGTGTGTGTGTGTGTGTTACAATGGATTAAAAATAACAGAAGAAATGAAATTAAGTTAGACAAAAAAGAGAAACGACAAGCGAAAGGTTGAGACGAGAAAACACGAGAATATTTCGTTAATTGAAGAAAGCCATGCAGTTGCCATTACGATCCTATCGA
Organism: Corticium candelabrum; assembly: GCF_963422355.1. Taxonomy (NCBI): domain Eukaryota; kingdom Metazoa; phylum Porifera; class Homoscleromorpha; order Homosclerophorida; family Plakinidae; genus Corticium; species Corticium candelabrum. Next base: position 7,935,735 of record NC_085091.1, on the reverse strand, counting down.
CATTTGCACTTCGTTTCAATACTTTCCATTGGCTATTGGACGACTTCTAGACAAGCATGTGAATACCCAAACGTCAGCAAATTATATGTTAATCAATAACAAATTATATGTTAATCAACAATAAATTATATGTTAATTAATATTAAATTATATGTTAATTAATAACAAATTATATGTTAATTAATAATAAAATATATGTTAAACAATAATAAATTATATGTTAATTAATAATAAATTATATGTTAATCAATAATAAATTACATGTTAATCAATAATAAATTATATCTTAATTAATAATAAATTATATGTTAAGTAATAATAAATTATATGTTAATCAATAACAAATTACATGTTAATCAATAATAAATTATATGTTAATTAATAAAAATTATATGTTAATTAATAATAAAATATATTTTAATTAATAATAAATTATATCTTAATTCATAATAAATTATATATTAATTAATAATAAATTATATGTTAATTAATAATAAATTAAATTTAATTAATAATAAATTATATATTAATTAATAATAAATTATATGTTAAGTAATAATAAATGATATGTTAATTAATAATAAATTGTATGTTAATTAATAATAAATTATATGTTAATTAATAATAAATTATATCTTAACAGTGCTTCTGGGATCTACTCGGATCCTTCGTAAAGTCATGTCTTCTTTCTAGACAGCCGTGATGGTCTAAGTACTTCTGAAGCAGAGTTTGCTTCCAGTACTTGTAATAGACTTTACAAACCAAACTGATCTGGTTGAGCACGACATTAATAATAAATTATATCTTAATTAATAATAACTTATATCTTAATTAATAATAAATTATATCTTAATTCATAATAAATTACATGTTAATCAATAATAAATTATATGTTAATTAATAATAAATTATATGTTAATCAATAATAAATTACATGTTAATCAATAATAAATTATATGTTAATTAATAACAAATTATATGTTAATTAATAATAAATTATATCTTAATTCATAATAAATTATATCTTAATTAATAATAAATTATATCTTAATCAATAATAAATTATACCTTAATCAATAATAAATTATATTTTAATTAAAAATAAATTATATCTTAATTTATAATAAATTATATCCTAATTAATAATAAATTATATCTTAATTAATAATAAATTATATGTTAATTAAAAATAAATTATATGTTAATCAGTAATAAATTGTATCTCAACTTTCATTAACTGACACTTGTACGTCTTTCAAATTCTCTTGAATCATCCGAAATCGTTTGACTGACTGTATGGGCCATCGATGGTTATAAGCATGCAGAAGCTTGCCATTCACTTTTGTCTCATAGTATCCAGCTGTTGTCTCAATTGTCACAACGAAACGTTCTCCATGTTCAAACGGAAATCGAGCTGCTGTTTCTGTTAGTCCCCAAGTGTTGTTATCTTTCACAGAATTGAAGGTTACAAGTTGGTCATCAGATCGTATTTCCATGTGAAAAGCAATTCCACTGTCGTCATCAGGCGTGAAGAGATCGATGGAAAAGTAGTACGTGTCACTCGCTAGCAGAAATTCGAAGTAGACAATTTTTCCAGCAGTATTCGTCAAGAAAGGACAAGAAATTCTAGAAATATTCTAGACAAACAGACAGACGGACCAGCCTTTCATAGTCACTCCTAGATTACTCCGATTCGGAGTAATGTGTAAAAAATTCCGAAAACAACGTGTACGTCTCTCTAGACGTCTCTGTGTACGTGTACCGCACAGTGACAGTGACTGTGTACGGGACCTTTTGTCCGCGCACGAGGGTCTGGGTACGAGGCCAGTCCTGACACGTAGAGCGACACGTTTCTTTATCTTTACTGGTCTTCTAATATTCATACATTATAGCAAACAAAAACAAGACCACAATCTCAATCACCAAGAAAGACAGTCGTATGTATACATATGTATGGTAGGAGACCATGCATTACTAAAAAACCTAAATAGACCTAAACAGGCTGACCATTTTAGATTAGCGATAGTTCAAATCTGGCTGACTACATGACTTTATACTATCTTAATTAAATTGGGCTGGCCGGCTTCAAACGAGTCTGGCAGGTTTGTATGTGCGGGACTGAAGTTATAAATCTGTCTCTAACATAACTGTACTGTACTAGCAGCTAATTAATTAACTTAATTAAATAAATATTTCTATATAGATATTCACTACTGGTAACTTATAATTTCGTAGCGCTTTTTAGTTGCAAGAGACAACGCCATGCATAGCCAAAACAATAGAAAACCGTTGTATCGGTAAATTAAACGTTTGCGAAGCGTCTGGACGCCAGTCAAGCTACGCATGTTCACCCTGTGGTCGTCGCATTGTCTAGCAAATCCAATTGGTTAGACAATAAATTCATTTGCATTTTGACACCTACTCGGCGTGTTCGCGCCAGCGTTGCTGGCTTTGTAAACCTAGCTTAATTACTTCCTCTTAACTGGTTGACCTCGCGAGAGCTAAGGCAAATATTCGGTTTCCTATACATGTGAAGCCCTTATTACCTCGTGACAAGCCCTCTCGTCGTCCTGGCCCACGTCTGGCATGCTTTCTTGGCGGTCCTCCGTTGCACTTGTGCTAGAAGCTATTGCTAGAGAAGTGAGCAAACGAAGGTCTGTACAGACGTCGGTAACTACTGTAAATAATCTGTAACTTACGTGCGAAGTCAAGGTCTTCACTCATTGTGATTTCAAGTTGAGAACGTTCAAACCGTTTGTCGTCAGCGAGTCACAAAGGCTTGTGGTCACGCATGATCAGTAGCTTGCACTAAATGAAACCACACAATTTGATTAATTAATTTGATTAACTGGGTGACTGCGTGAGCACGCCGAAATCTTGTGCGCTCGATAACTTATAAACCAATTAGACGTCTATCTAATACTCTTATTGCCTTTGCTGATCAGAACTTGTCAGCTAGGCTTCAAAGGTTCTAGATCACACAATCTTGCCACCCAGCAGTCATGTAGCCTTTGCATTCAATTATCACAGACTGACTTGTACACATACATTGCTAACTTAGCAACAGCAAGAGCCTGAACAACGGATGCCGTAGCAATTACCATACACCTAATCTAATAAATTCTCTGTGCATGTAGCTCAGCTAACACACAAAATATTTCGACTGACGAACGACACCAACAAGCCCAAACTATTGGTGCTTCCAAATCATCATAATTGAAGTATACCGCGTATGCACAGCAAGTCTAAAAGTGGTTAATTAATGCATGCTCATTATCCGAGGTCCGGAATTCCAGTATGCTGACCGACCGACCGTATTAATACTCGATTATTTATGTACGTAACCGGATGATATGGAACACTTTTAGTCTGCGAGAGAGACACACGAGGCTAATTCTGCTATGCTGCATGTATGATTGTTGTTCAATAAAGACAGAACTCAACAGAATGACTGAACACGTGGTACGATACCGCGGTTGTAACTTGCAACTCAAATCCCCAGAATTTACATCACACTAGCTATGTACGTCGAGGTCTAGGCCGCTCTTGGTAACATTACATTATAGTATACAGCTACACTTGCCCGGAGCTTGCCAACTCTGATTTTATCACTCATAACTCAATGTCTCGATACCTCATTTATCTGTGCCATTCTACTCTAGTAGGTTCTGTCGCTAGCGCTCCTGACGCCATGTAGTGAAAAGCTACGCACTGCATGCAACTATAAACTAGAATGAACTCAGTCAATTCAAACCGGCCGGTAACCCAGTCATCATTGCTTAGTTCCCGCATATCCATTCAATTAATCAACACACTACACAGCCAATAATACGTAGAAAAGAGGGACAAAGAGCAGAATTAAGACAATGTACGAGTAATGCTGCTAAAAAATAACCACTAAAACCACCTATTGACAGCAACTTTATGTAGACAACCTAAAAACAACCGTCAATTTTAAATCAGTTGACATTTGCAATAATTGTCTGAAGACGATTTCGATCTTGCATTAGAACTGCCATCGTAGAATTGAGATTCAAGACCAAGTACTACCCGATCGGGAGAAACAATTTCCCCGTTGCTGTTGGCACCTATGCTGTAGTAACCGTCGTTTGTCTCAGTCACCCGAAAGTTAGAGTTGCCACTTTTACGATTCTAAAATATTATAAATCGTGTTGGAAATAAATCGATCACTCGAAATAATACGATACCGCGTCTAGTTGTTCTTCTGTAGTGATTGTCAAAATTGCAATTTATATCTCTCGTTTCTCAAAGTGTATACATTTAGTAATAGTCAGTGCGTATAGATTGGAAACGTGCTGAGTATATTTTAAAATATCCCAGGAGGACCCACCTCCACTCGCAAGCGAATTACTCTGCAACGGCTCATCAGACCTCCACCAAAATTAAGATGACCTCGGACGGTATGCACGAAGCGTGTCGTTTATTACGGACGACGTCAAAAACGACAAGACATTTTAGTGTAGGTTATCTGGGTATTTAGAAATACGCCTGTTTTCTGCAACGTCTTCGAAGTGATAACATCCAATGGGACTGTTGAAATGGCTCCGAGAAGACTCACTGAAAAGACGTGTGACTGCATTTGCACTGAATCCAACCTACACGTGTCCTGCACCAAGCGCTACACTGGGATTGGTTGAGTAAGAAACTCAACTATGGGTGAGTAAGAAATTGCACGTGACTTTCAAGTTTCTGTTGCCCACATATATCTCTCTGGACGAGAAAGTCGCTGCAAATTTCTCGGAATAGGACACTCGGTTAAGTTTTCATTTGTCTTCAACGGAATATTAACTAATTAGAGCATTCCATTTTATTCGAACAGACGTCCACATCAGTCATTTGAACCGAATCCACACAGGGAGTGTGTTGATTTCTACCAAAAACATAGGACATGACGTGTCTAGTACACACGCTCAAAACTGAGTCTTCGGTCATATCACTACAGTACTCTGCCCGTACGAAGGACGGGTCATGTATCTAGTGTCTGATAAAAACACATCATTTCAACAGCACTAGTAGTCTCGCGTAGCCAGACCCTTCACCGCTACGCGACATTCAATCTACTACGCATGTGTAACTACCGTAACTACCGTAACTAACGTAACCACGCTCTAACCAAGGTCGCAAGCTTAGTTCAATAACTACGCTATAACTACGCTAGAATTAGTCAATAACCACAGCTAGTGTTCACACTGTACTAGACCCTGATTGGATAACTACCCTCTAGCTATCAGTGTGAACACGACCGAACACTAGCAACCTCTAAACTAGTAGACTTGTCACGGTGCTTTCTCTGCAAGTCAGTCGCCGTCCCATGCACCTCTTGAAACGCTCTTTGAGCAAGTCTTACACGACGCCTAATTTTGTCTACTGTATTGTCGAGACCGCAAAATAAGACCAAATGCCACTGCCAAAAGTCGATCGCCATGATAGAACCACATCCGCAAAAGGCTGATCTGCAGTAACTTACGCAAGCCGAGCGTCATCCCAGCGTAACGCCAACGTAACGTCAGCATCCTACTGTAAACATGTTAACACCTTTCGCCGGGACGCCATATACGTTCTGACCAGCATCAAGACGTTGGACCCGAGCTCTAGTTGAGCGACAACGTAATGTAAACGGAAATAGTCCGGTTTCTAGCTAGACCAATCGGCTGTCGCTCTTTTACTCACGTGATCGACGCCAGACACTGTCCGCAGCTGATATGGACGTTGCTGGGTCGCGCTCAGACATGTTACTGCATAAATCAATAAATTACAGCGTCTGACTACGTTAACATTATACGTAGGCTGACGCTCAACTTGCGTAAGTTACTGTAAACCATGCAGCCTTTAAGGCCGGCTTACAGATCTCATTGGCAAATGTAACGTTATGTAACGTACTGGAACGCTAAGCACCGTAACGTAACGTAACGTAGCGTAGCGTAGCGTATCGTAACGTCACCTGGTTCACAGACGACGCTCGCAATGTTGGGTTACGCTACGTTACGTTACGTCACGTTGCGTTACGTCACGTTACGTTCGTCCAGCGTATGGTGTGTAAACCGGCTTTGAAGACTGCGTATCAGCAATTCACGTGTAACGTAAACAACAACTGATATTCAAAAATTCAGTCGACAGCACGAAATTTTCAATTCAGTCGGTTGAACTTGCAACAACAAAAGCTACCAAGAGTAAAACATTTCATAACAGATTTCTGAACAATGAGTGTTTACACTTACGAGGTGAATGTTCCCGATTATAACCGTTGTAGAAATGAGATCGGGTATCACAATCGTGAGTCACATCTGTAGGAGAAACTATTTTGCCTGTTTCGTCGACACCGATGTACCATTCCGAGTTTTTGTAAGATCGAAAACGATAACAGCCATCGTTTGTTTCGGTGACCAAAAAAGCGTTGTACTCACCGTCTTCTACCTGTCAAGCAAATCCCAATATATCGATCTTTTGTCGTATTGCGCATGTGCAATAAAGAACCACCTTACCGCGAGCAGCTCCTTCTCTATGATGGCTAAGTACTTGTCGTCATATCTGATGCTTCGTAGCGTGTATACGCCTATATCATATTGTTGGGCAAAATGAAACTGAGCTATTGAATAAGAAATAATGCAAAGCTAAACAAAATGGTGAATTGTTGAGACCACAACCTTTTGCACTTTTCTGTTTCCCAGTTGTGATAGTTCTGGCATCCTTCTTGACCAGCAGGTTGAGGCCGGAGCACTTGCTTGTGATCAAGACACGGACGTTAGTCAAATTTTTGATAGTCCACGAACCCTAAGTAAACGAGAACCGTTTTCAGTTATTCACTAGACGCCAAGTTGAATTTGTGTTTAAACGTTAGTAGAATTACATAATTGTTCAAACAAAAATCCTGAACGAAAAAGTACATTAGCTTATGCAAGAAACATTAGCAAAGCATAAAACTTGTGACAGTTAGGAAAGTCAAGTGTGTGGTGTGTGTGTGTGTGTGTGTGTGTGTGTGTGTGTGTGTGTGTGTGTGTGTGTGTGTGTGTGTGTGTGTGTGTGTGTTACAATAGATTAAAATAACAGAAGAAATGAAATTAAGTTAGACAAGAAAGAGAAACGACAAGCGAAAGCATAATTGAAAGGTTGAGACGAAAAACACGAGAATATTTCGTTAATTGAAGAAAGCCATGCAGTTGCCATTACAATCCTATAGGCATTTGCAATTCGTTTCAATACTTTCCATTGGCTATTGGACGACTTCTAGACAAGCATGTGAATACCCAAGAGTCAATAAACTATATGTTAATTAATAATAAATTATATGTTAATAAATAAAAATTATGTTAATTAATAACAAATTATATGTTAATTAATAATAAATTATATCTTAATTAATAATAAATTATATATTAATTAATAATAAATTATATCTTAATCAATAATAAATTATACCTTAATTAATAATAAATTATATCCTAATTAATAATAAATTATATGTTAATTAATAATAAATTATATCCTAATTAATAATAAATTATATGTTAATTAAAATAAATTATATGTTAATTAAAAATAAATTATATGTTAATTAAAAATAAATTATATCTTAATTAAAAATAAATTATATGTTATTCAGTAATAAATTATATCTAAACTTACATTAACTGACACTTGTACGTCTTTCAAATTCTCTTGAATCATCTGAAATCGTTTGACTGACTGTATGGGCCATCGATGGTTATAAGCATACAGAAGCTTGCCATTCACTTTTGTCTCATAGTATCCAGCTGTTGTCTCAATTGTCACGACGAAATGTCCTCCATGTTCAAACGGAAATCGAGCTGCTGTTTCTGTTAGTCCCCAATTGTTATCTTTCACAGAATTGAAGGTTACAAGTTGGTCATCAGATGGTATTTCCATGTGAAAAGCAATTCCACTGTCGTCATCGGTCGTGAAGAGATCGATGGAAAAGAGGCACGAGTCACTCGCTAGCAGAAATTCAATGTAGACAATTTTTCCCGCAGTATTCGTCAAGAAAGGACAAGAAATTGTAGAAATATTCTAGACAGACAGACAGACGAATCAGTCTTTCATAGTCACTCCTAGATTACTCCGATCCGGAGTAATGTGTAAACAATTCTGAAAACAACGTGTACGTCTCTCTAGACGTCTCTGTGTACGTGTACCGCACAGTGACAGTGACCGTGTACGGGACCTTTTGTCCGCGCACGAGGGTCTGGGTACGACGCCTGGAAGCAACCCATTTCTTTATCTTTTCTGGTCTTCTAATATTCATACATTATAGCAAACAAAAACAAGACCACAATATCAATCACTAAGAAAGACAGTCGTATGTATGGTAGGAGACCATGCACTCACTAACTTATCTAGACGGTTTAGAATCGGGAAACCTACAGGGCTTATTAACTTAATTAATTAAGACTGTCTTGAGATGGTCTGGACTGATTTAGAATCGCATTCTATTTCTTGAAACTGTCTCAAACTTCTTTTTAAGTTTACAATTTCGCTAAATTTCTCAAAACCTCCAAATCTCCTAGATCTATTGAGCTTTCGTGAATTATTTTTATCAATCAATTCCAATATTACTCTTCAACGCTGCCATGCAGCCATTGTTTCTTTGTCAAGTTAACGGCTTCCAAGCCAGGCGAATTGTTCAAGCTAGGCTGACCATTTTAGATTAGCGATAGTTCAAATCTGGCTGACTGCATGGCTTATACTATCCTATATTGAGCTGGCCGGCTTCAAACGAGTCTGGCAGGTTTTTAAGTGCGGGACTAAAGTTATAAATCTGTCTCTAACATGTATATCTACTGTACTGTACTAGCAGCTAATTAATTAACTTATTTAAATAAATATTTTTAGATAGATATTTACCACAGGTAATTTAAAATGTTGTAGCGCTTTTTAGTTGCAAGAGACAATGCCATGCATAGTTAAAATAATAGAAAACAGCCGTGGGGTAAAATAAACGTTTGCCAAGCGCCTGGACGCCAGGCAAGCTTCGCATACTGTCATCGCCGTCTTTAACAAATCTAATTAGTTAGACACCACAATTCGTGTCAATCTTAAGATCGAACGGTCACAAATATATCTATAGAGGTTAAATTTCTTCCTCTTTCCGGTTGACCTCGCGAGAGCTAATACAAATATCCAGTTTTCTAGAGATGTAAAGTTAAACTTAAAATACACTAGATAAAGCCTTATTACCTCGTGAAAAGCCCTCTCGTCGTCCTGGACCACGTTTGGCATGCTTTCTTGGCGGCCCTCCGTTGCACTTGTGCTAGAAGCTGTAGCTAGAGAAGTGGGCAAACTAAGGTCTGTGCCGAAATCGGTAACTACTGTAAACAATCTGTAACTTACGTGCGAAGTCAAGGTCTTCACTCATTGTGATTTCAAGTTGAGATCGTGCTCAAACCGTTTGTCGTTGTCACCCACAGCGAGTCGCAAAGGCTTGTGGTCACGCATGCTCAGTAGCATGCTCGATGAAACCACATAAACTTGTTTAATTTATTAACTGGGTGACTGCGTGAACACGCCGAAATCTTGTGTGCTCGATAACTTATAAACCAGTTAGACCTCTATCTAATACTCTTATTGCCTTTGCTGATCATAACTTTTCAGCAAGGCTTCAAAGTTCTAGATCACACAAACTTGCCACCCGGCAGTGACGTACTGTAGCCTTTGCACTCAATTATCGCAGACCCACTTGCACACATACTTACCACCCAACCCAACAGTGGCGTGATGTCGATCACGTTGCAAAGTTAGCTAGACAACAGCAAGAGCCTGAACAACGGATGACGTAGCAAGTACCATACACCTAAACTAATAAATTCTCTGTGCATGTAGCTTAGCTAACACACAAGATTGATCGACCGACGAACGACACCAACAAGCCCAAACTATTGGTCCTCCCAAATCAACATAATTGAAGTATACCGTGTATGCACTGCAAGTCTACAAGTGGTTAATACTGTACAGGCGCGTACCCAGGATTTCTGTGGGGGTTTCCATATTAATATCAATAATATTGATCTGTTTATATTAATATCAATATTATTGATCTTAATAACTGTTTTTATATCAATATCTAGATTAATATTGATATTAATGGTTTAATTGATATTTGATATTTACTCTCATCTTTGTCCGCTTCGGCTGACTGTCAATTCGAGCCTCCGCTCCGAGAGGTCCATCTTCAGCAGCTGTAGGCCCTGTTACAAACTGCGACAATGTCAACTGACGCTTCATTCCTGACTGGCACGTGTAGCAGTGAGAAGACAGCGCGTTAGACAAGTGCTACAACATAGCCTCGAATTCCCAGACATCTGTGTACCGTTAGCGGTAACGCCCACCTCTAGGGGGGTTTCCGGGCAACCTGGAAACATGCCTGCGTACGCCACTGATACATGCTCATTACCCAAGGCTCGGATTTCCGGGTTAAGGGTATAGTAATTGTTCGCTGATCAACCGACCGATCGTATTAATACTCGGTTATGTATATACGTAACCGGATACGATAAGTAACACTTTTAGTCTGCGAGAGAGATTCTACTATGCGGCATGTATGATTGTTGTTCAAGAGACAGAACTCAGCAGAATGACTGAACACGTGGTACGGTACCACGGTTGTAACTATCAACTCAAATCCCCAGAATCAACATCACACTAGCCATGTACGTCGAGGTCTAGGCCGCTCTTGGTAACATTACACTATAGTATACAGCTACACTTGCCCGGAGCTTGCCAACTCTGATTTTATCACTCATAACTCAATGTCTCAATACCTCATTTAGCTGCTCTAGTAGGTTCTGCCGCTAGCACTCCTGACGCCATGTAGTGAAAAGCAACACACTGTATGCAACTATAAACTAGAATGAACTCAGTTAAATCACACCGGCCGGTACTCAGTCATCACCACTTAGTTCCCGTATATCCATTTAATTAAATCAACACACTACACAGCCAATACTACGTAGAAAAGAGGGACAGAGAGCAGAATAAACTAAGACAGTGTACGCGTAATCCTGCTAAACAATAACCACTAAAACAATCTATAGACAGCAATTTTCTGTAGACAACCTAAAAACAACCGTCAATTTTTAAATCAGTTGACATTTGCAATAATTGTCTGAAGACGATTTCGATCTTGTATTAGAACTGCCATCGTAGAATTGAGATTCAGGACCAAGTACTACCCGATCGGGGGGAACAATTTCCCCTTTAATGTTGACACCTATGAAGGACCTTGGAAAGGAAACAGACTCAAATCTGTAGTAACTTTCGTTTGTCTCAGTCACACAAAAGTTAATGTTGTCACTTTTACGATTCTAAAAATATTATAAATCGTGTTGAAAATAGACTGATTACTCAAAATAATACGATACCGCTTCTAGTTGCTTTTCTGTAGTGATTGTCAAAAATTGCCTTCTATATCTCTCGTTTCTCAAAGTGTATATATTTATTCCCTCTGGCTGTTTCTCGAGAGTAAATTTAGCTGTAAGACAAATTAGAATTAATTAAGACAAACGCTTAGTAACCTAATTAGATTAAAATGACCTTTTCTGTTTTGTACAGATCCAGCTGCTACTGTTGTGGCATCGCTTCCCACATAGACGTTCAACTCCGATGCCCTGCTCGTCAGAAATACCTTCGTCCCATCCAAATCTTGTTCAGTCCACGAACCCTGATGTTAAACAACAATATAAAGTAATTAACGAACATCCTCACACGAAGTCAATAAACTGCGATTGGTTTAATGAATTAATTAATTCAAGTCTCAAAGTCCGTGAGATGAAAACCAAACAGGCAGACAAACGAACTGATCTGCATGCGTCTACTTTTAGTTAGTGAGTTGAATAGTTAATTTATTTGCTAATTAACTTACATCTACATAAAATTGCAACAGATCGACGATAGAAATTTCTGCAATTTGCTCCTGATTGATTCCAAGTCGCCTGACAGAGTCTATAGACAGACGATGATTGAAAGAATATAGATGTTCATCATTCACTTTGATGTCATAGAACTGTTCGGTTGTCAATACGGTGAAAAGAAATATTTCGCCAAGCACAAACGGAAAACTATCCGCTGTCTCTTCAACTTTCCCTAGTCCACATGTTTTGAAGCTAAACACCGCAGCACGTTCATCAAATCGAATATCAATAGTGAGGGCGCTACCACTGTCGTCATCAGGATCGTCAGTAGTGAAAAAATTCACACTAAATCGATACGGCCGGATTCTCTGACCATTTTCCCTTAATGTAAATACTTCTTCCAGAGCTGTTGGTCAGATAAGGATGAGAAAACGGTAGAGTAATCTGCAATACAAAGTTCGCATTTACTAATGTGTGACAATTGGTGCGGATTCTGAAATAGAAATGAAATGGTTGGGCTATGGACAGCTCCTTGTAAAGTATAATCAATTTTAGGTATTCTGTCTGTCAAAACAGCAAGCATATTTCTGTTGTGCCAAATACGTGCAACTATACGTAACGTGTGGCGGAAGTTAATTCCTGTGCTCCTAGTTGTTTCCTCATTACTCTACCAGGACAGATAAGAGGCCAAAATTGTAGTGCTACATTTTTTAAAGTCTTGCGCAGCACTCTTGGTCAAAAGCGTCGTTAGTTAATTAGTTAATTAATTAATTGTTTACTTATTTATCGAGTAAAGCCAAGAAAGATGTAGATGTGTTGCTGGGTGAAACCAATCTACAACCTCGACGATACGGTCACATTCTTTCCTCGTTGACTACTCTCTGTTCGCGTTGAGTTTGCGCTTTGAAAATCTGTAATAACTTCTGCGCAATAGTGCGGACAGTGACGATCTTGGTATCGTTCGAAACCGCAAGGTCCCGGATTTTTTATAGTTGGGGTAAGAAAGACGTGTGTATTACACAGGCGGTTTGATAAGGCTTTTGCATATCAAGAGTCGTTAGGGTTCTTGACTCATTAAGAAGGTATGGTCTTACAATAAGAATGCGACTACTAGAGGAAGTAGCCAATTAGCAAGGTCACTAAACGTTCCGCTGCCTTGACACCAACACACTTGTTTCGCGAGTAGTTCCTTGGTATTTCTGACTCCTCTTCTCGTTTTGTTTCGTCTTGATAGCCTGCGACTTTCTCTACCATTACCTAACATCTTTGTATTGTAATATGACCTCTAGAATGTACAGTATAACATACGTATACGCGATTCACATTCTGACATAGTGACTGCAAACACAAAGCACAAAACTCAATGCTCAATGGTCGATTGTGTACCTGGTCGTCTGGACTACTCTAGAGTTGTAGCCATCATTTACTACGGCTTCCCGTTTCCTTGCCGGTGACCTTGTTCACACTGCTAGTTAGAGCGTAGTTATGTATGCAACTCTAGGTATATAAATTCGTAACTACGGTATAGTTGCCTAGACGGTACGTTGTTCACACTAGCGTGAACATGGATGCTACGTACTATAGTATGGAATGCGCACAAACGTAAGTTCGCTACGAGCGTTAGTATGTGTGATAAAAACGCATCATTTCAACAGCACTAGTAGTCTCGCGTAGCCAGACCCTTCCCTGCTACGCGACATCAAACCTACTATGCATGCGTAACTACCGCAACTACCGTAATTACGCTTTAACCAAGGTCTCAAGCTTAGTTCGATAACTACGCTAGAATTACGCGATAACCACGTCTAGTACAGAAATTTAGAACAATTACGGCTAACAATAACCTTTCGTTGGTTTACGGTTCAATCTTTCTAATCAATGTCAGTCCTAGATTACTCGGATTCGGAGTAATGTGTAAACAACTCTGAAAACAATGTGTACAGTACACGTACCGCGCATACGGTCACGGTACAGTGACCGCGTACGGGACCTTTTGTATGCGCACGAGGGTCTGGGTACGAGGCCAGAACGTCGCTGACATGAGCGACACATTTCTTTAACTTTTCTGGTCTTTAGTATTCGTGCATTTTAGCAAGACCACAATCTCAATCACCAGTCGTATGTATGCTAGAAGACCATGCACTTACTAACTTATCTAGACGGTTTCTAGAACCGGCAGACGTACGGCTGTAGCTAACATATGAATAGTTACAAAAAATTATATCATTCGAAAGCGCAGTTAATATGATTATCAAAGATGTATGAATTGTAATTTTTACTTCTATAATGTGGCTGCAATTGCAAATAATAGATAAGCGACTACTGCCTTGCGCCACGTTTCTACGCGCTAGATAAGAAGATACTATTAGATACAGTAGGACACCACTTATCCGACGGGCATGGGACCAAAAAGACGTTGGATAACTGAAAAAGTTGGATAACTGACGCACTTTGAAAAGCGACTGCAGATTACTTAAAGAAGCTCAACATCTAATTGTACATGTAACAACTAATACAGTACAACTTCTTTGACTAGGGAGAACACTAATGGGAACCGTCAAGACTTAAAGTAACCACTAATATTAGTCTGGATCGATGCTTTCGCTCTTCTTGCTGTATTTTTCATCAGCAGCCCATTCAGTAGGACCATTGTGCTTATTGAAACTTTAGGTTGTTCTTCCAGGTACTGAAGAACCGTTTCTAGAGCTTCACATTTAATTTGATGACACGTGGATCACGGATACAGTACTGTACATACAGAAATCGTATATCCTAGTGTGTGCACAGCCTTGCAGTTCAGACAAGTCATGCAACGTCGGATAATCCGTGCTGTCGGATAACTGAGTGTCGGATAACTGGTGTCCAACTGTAATTAGACGAACATGACATGTCTGCGGGAATTATCGGGAAACGTCTGAAGGATTAAGACTGTCTGGACGGCTTTGGGATGATCTGAACTGATTTAGAATCGCTTTCAATTTCTTGAAAATTTCTCAAACTTCTTTTTTACAATTTTACTAAATTTTTCAAAACCCCCAAATCTCCTAGATTGATTGAGCTTTCATGAATTATTTTTATCATTAATTCCAATAATATGCTAAGTTACCGGCTTTCAAATCAGGCAAATTGTTCAAGCTAAGCTAACCATTTTAGATTAACGATAGTTCATATCCGGCTGACTGCACGGCTTTATACTATCTTAATGAAATTGGGCTGGCCGGCTTCAAACGAGTCTGGCAGGTTTCTAGGTGCGGGACTGAAGTTATAAATCTGTCTCTTACGTGTATATCTACTGTACTGTACTAGCAGCTAATTAATTAACTTAATTGAATAAATATTTCTATATAGATATTCACCACTAGTAACTTAAACTTTCGTAGAGCAGTTTTAGTTGCAAGAGACAACGCCATGCATAGCTGAAATAGAAAACCGTCGTATCGGTAAAATAAACGTTCGTTCAACACGTAAAATAAATGGTGTTGAAAATAAATCGATTGCTCGAAACAATACAATACCGCTTCTAGTTGCTTTTCTGTAGTGATTGTCAAAATTTGCAATCTATATCTCTCGTTTCTCAAAGTGTATACATCTATTCCTTCTGGCTGTTTCTCGAGAGTAAATTTAGCTGTAAGACAAATTAGAATTAATTAAGACAAACGCTTAGTAACCTAATTAGATTAAAATGACCTTTCTGTTTTGTACAGATTTAGCTGCTACTGTTCTAGCATCGCCTCCCACATAGACGTTCAATTGCGATGTCCTGCTCGTCAGAAATACCTTCATCCCATCCAAATCTTGTTCAGTCCACGATTTCTGATGTTAAACAACAATATACAGTAATTAAAAAACATTCTCACACACAAAGTCAATAAATTGCGATTGGTTTAATGAATTAATTAATTCAAGTCTCAAAGTCCGTGAGATGAAGATCAAAGAGGCAGACAAACGAACTGGTCTGCATGCGTCTAATTTTAGTTAGTGAGTTGAATAATTAATATATTTGCTAATTAACTTACATCTACATAAACTTGCAACAGATCAACGGTAGAAATTTTTGCAATTTGCTCCTGATTGATTTCAAGTCGCCTGACAGAGTCTATAGACAGACGATGATTGAAAGAATATAGATGTTCATCATTTACTTTGATGGCATAGAACTGTTCGGTTGTCAATACGGTGAAAAGAAATATTTTGCCAAGCACAAACGGAAAACTATCCGCTCTCTCTTCAACATTCCCTAGTCCACATGTTTTGGAGCTAAACACCGCAGCACGTTCATCAAATCAAATATCAATAGTGAGGGTGCTACCACTGTCGTTATCAGGATCATCAGTAGTAAAAAAATTCACACTAAATCGATACGGCCGGATTCTCTGACAATTTTCCGTTAATGTAAATACTTCTTCCAGGGCTGTTGTTCAGATAAGGATGAGAAAACGGTAGAGTAATCTGCAATACAAAGTTCAGATTTACTAATGTGTGACCATTGGTGCGAATTTAATAATTAAATTCAACCATATCCTGAAATAGAAATGAAATGGTTTGGTTATGGACAGCTCCTTGTAACGTATAATCAGTTTTAGGCATTCTGTCTGTCAAACAGCAGGCATATTTCTGTTGTGCCAAAGACGTGCAATACAAACTATACGTAACGTGTGGCTTAAGTTAATTTCTGTGCTCCTAGTTGTTTCCTCATTACTCTACCAAGACAGATAAAAGGCCAAAATTGTAGTACTACATTTTGTGAAGTCTTGCGCAGCACTTCTAGTCAAAGGCGTCGTTAATTAGTTAGCTAATAATTAATTATCGAGTAAAGCCAAAAAGATGTAGATATGCTGCTGGGTGAAACCGATCCACAACCTCGACGATACGGTCATCTTCTTTCCTCGTTGACCAGCTAGCAACGCATTGCACGTTCTTTTCGTATAGCAACTGTACCCTTTCAGTAGAAGCCAATGTTGATCCCTAGAGTGGAAAACTGCTGGTAGTTGGCACTAAGCGTATACATACATGTCTATAGTCCAAGCAGCACAGCATGATTTGATGAGGTAATAGAGTATAAACCTCTAGTGTAGCATACATATAGGCGATTTACATTCGGACATGGTGACTGCAAACACAACGCACAAAACTCAATGCTCAATGGTCGATTGTGTACCTGGTCGTCTGGGCTACTCTAGAGTTGTAGCCATCATGTACTACGGCTTCCGGTCTCCTTGCCGGTGACCTTGTTCACACAGCTAGTTATAGCGTAGTTATGCAACTCTAGGTATATAAATTCGTAACTACGGTATAGTTACCTAGGCGGTATGTTGTTCACACTAGCGTGAACATGGATGATACTCTAGTATGGAATGCGCACAAACGGAAGTTCGTTACGTGCGTTAGTGTGTCTGATAAAAAATGCATCATTTCAACAGCACTAGTAGTCTCGCGTAGCCAGACGTTTTCCCTCTACGCGACATCAAACCTACTACGCATGCGTAACAACCGTAACTACCGTAACGCTCTAACCAAGGTCGCAAACTTAGTTCGCTAGCTACGCTATAACAACGCTAGAATTAGGCGATAGCCACGGCTAGTGTTCACACTGTACTAGACCCTGGTTGGATAACTACGCTCTAGTTCTCAGTGTGAAAACGGCCGAACACTAGCAGCCTGTACACTAGTAGACTTGTTAGGGCGCTTTCTCTGCAAGTTTGTCGCCGTCCCATGCACCTCTCGAAACGCTCTCTGAGCAACTTTTACACGATGCCTACTGTTGTCTACTGCCGAGACCGCAAAATAAGACCAAATGCCACTGGCACAAGTCGCCATGATAGAATCACATCCTTAGAGGCGGATCTACAGTACTTACGCAAGCCAAGCGTCAGCCCAGCGTAACGCCAACGTAATGTCAGCATCCTACTGTAAACATGTTAACACCTTTCACCGAGACGCCATATACGTTCTGAACAGCATATAGACCGAGAGTTCTATGGAAAGCCATATAGGAACATGACCCTTTCTGTTGTGTGACTTCAAGCCTCGCTACGCCCGGCAAAAATAAGTCCAGATCTAGTTCCTGCTGTAAAGTAAAAAATTGTTTTAGGGTGGCGTTACTAATTCAGGCAAAGTGGACAGTAGCTATGTTGTGACATTTTGATGACATTTAGAAACTGGAAAACTTAGATATCTGTTTACTACCAAAGCACTTTCCAATGTAAGCTACACTAACATACATACATACATACATACATACATACATACATACATACATACATATATATATATATATTTATATATGCAATATATAGTAGCAAACTAGGTATACGTTATAAGATAAGTTGGATAAGCCCTGTTGTCTCGGTAACAACTGACATAGATTGTAGGACTGGACTGCTTGTTTACCGTTGAGTCATACCTGTCAGTACGGCTGACTTGGGGATCAATGACTGGAGGCTCACGCATTGTTTGATCTCCAACAGTAAACATCCCAAGCAGTACGTCACAGTAAAGCATCTTCCTTTCATTGTTTGGACCTGCTGGAGAGTACCTACGCGAATAATGAGCGCTCTTTGCAAAGTACACTCCGAGTCCAAATTTCTTTCCTAATTAAGTACAAAACACAAAATAATAAAACTAACGCTCACCAAGTTCAAAAGAAGAAGTAAGTACCTGCCACAGTTCCGGCATAAGACCTGTTAGAACCATTGGAAATTATTTGCTCAATTGAATCAACATTTGTTCCATGCCATCCTTGCACTTCTAGCACAGCTTTTCCCAACTGCATTTGTGTGCTACGTTCCTTTGCGATGCGTTGTTTTTCTTTTTGGTAACTTTTGTATAAGTTCGGATTCTGAATACGCTCTATACAAATAATGTTTCCCACACCACCTGTAGCTGTAAACGCTTGACGGACTTTTAGAAATTCTGGATCAGCTGGTCTCAGTTTGTGCGTATGCAGTGAATAGTCACGACCGGTGCCTGTTGGGTCACTCCAAAATGATGGAAGATCCGCACCTAAACGAATGCAATTAAAATCTACGCTTGTATAGTAAAGATTGATGTATTGCTCATGCAAAACTTACCACTCTCTTGATTTCTCAGTTCTCTTTTAACTTGCCTTGGTGTGTTTCCACCCCTCTTTTGTATTCCTCTAGCAATGTCTACTTCATACTCTGTATCTCGTACCCTAATTTTCACAAATCTATCACCAGCCTCTCGTGCCTTCTCCAATGTGACGGCTACGTCCGATGAGTATTCCATAAATGACCCATCGTCGGCCTTCCAAGACCAACGAACTGCTTCCATAATTTTTTTCATTACAGCCGTCTCAGCTTCATCCATCAGAGCTGCGTTTAGACGTCGCAGAACATTTGGGTACACTGTGTCAACGTCCTCTTCATATCCAGAAAGCGTAAGTTTTACAGTACTCTCTTTAGCATCCTCTACATTAAACTGAAGAGCCACTCCAGACTCGGCAGCAAGCTCTTTGAGCTCGTTCTTTCCAACTCCTTGAGGAAATTTCTTAATAACTGCGTACTTGTCGATACAGTAACGGACGACGGTCTCCTTTAATGCTGTTTGCACAATTTTGCAATCAGTACGAGTATCAGCAATTACTGTTAAGGAAACATGATCAACCTCCCCTGCAGAAAATCTCTTCAGTGGCTTTCTGGTACGCTTTGGTTTTGACGGTTGTTGCCCACTGCTAAATAGATTGCATACGGCTACCTTAAATGACTGCCAAAACACGCCAGACTTCTGCAGACAGCGTTTTTGGAGCTCACTCTGAAAGTCGCCCATTCGATGAGCATCGAATACACTGATTTTGACAGCCACTAGCCTGGGTGCTGGAGTATTTGTAGCAAACACCTTGCATGCCTCAATTACTGCAGCCGCAGTGTGTTTGTTGCTATAGCCGAGACCTCCAGTGCCGATTGCTGGAATAGCTATCGATGAATATCCAGCACTATTGGCTAAATTGAGGCATTGGCTCACTACAGATTGAATAATTTGAATGCATTCGTCATCACTAGCCTTGCGAGATCGATGTGGAACAGATATTGCATAAACACGGCAGCAAGCGAGCTGACCACCAGCAGTGAGATCTGCTACAGGATTAGGGCGACGTTGGAAACGCACAGAAAGATCTGTCCTAGTTTCTGGTGACTTTCCAACAACTGCAGCAAATATAACTCCAGTAGGGACCACTATAACATGAGACGCGTCACTTGTAATGTCTCCTTGCTCTACAGATAATGTGGTTCCGTTGGAAAAGCGAAAACCATCGACCGTCGCTACTTCAATATCACCTTCTTCGGTCCCCTCTCCTTCCCGTCTCATTTTTTCTTTCGTAAATACGGGAATTTTTGGTTTATCATAAATGACAAGATTGACTTGACCAACTGATGACGGTCCGTTTGCTGCAAACATTTCAATACCATCAAATATTGCTTTAGCAGCAGCGTCATCAGCCATTCCCATCCTGCCCGTTCCAAGAGCAGGAAAAGATACGGACGTAGCATCTATTCTATTGGCTTCAGTAAGACAGTTCTCTACGGCTTTAGAAAGACCCTGCAAACGAAATTTCCTGCTTTAGACAACAACAATATTTTAAAGATAAAGGACTAACGGACGGTCCACTAGTCTACGCTGGGCAAATGTAATCATATGAAATGTTGTGCATGCAGGAGACGATGTGTTACGCCCACGTTACGTTACGTTACGTTAGGCCTGGTCTACAGTAACTTACGCTGGTCGAGCGTCAGCCCATAGTATAACGTGAACGTAGTCAGATCCTAAAAAACTTATTGATTTACAGTAACAAGTCTGAGCGCAACCCAGAAACATCTTATCAGCTGCAAAAAGTGTTTGGCGTCGAAGGCGGTTGTTAGCGCACGTGAAGCAAGTACCCCCATTGCTGTTTTTGTATGCCTTAACAAGATCACGTGCTTTTACTTGTTGAGATCGTCGTCGTCCATGATACTTGCAGACAACTCGATCGCGTGAGTGAAAGTGCTACGGCCGATTATAGCTAGAAATTTACCGCACTAATTTTGGTTTACGTTACGTTGACGCTCGAATATGGCTACGAGAAGCTATATATATATATATATATATATATATGTCCTGCTTAATTAAGGCAAGTTGCTGCGACTGCATTATAAAGACAATGGTAGGAAATGCCAAAGAAAATGCTTGGAACATGCTGTCATTGTAACAGTTGCGGAAAAAGCGAAATGAGTATTGGCGAAAGTTAAACAAACGTATTCTGTAAAATGCTACCTCTAGAGATGTAAACGTTCCGATAAGTCACGTTACGTTGTGTGAATGGTTATACGGTATACTGTAACTTTTTTACCTACCTGCGCATTTTTTGGACAGTTGACATGAATAACATGTTGACAAAATAGGTTGTGTCCTCTGCTCGTGTAGACATCTCCTGAAGCCAATGATCCATTGTTACCGACATAGCTTGCACACTCACTTTGAAGATCAGGACCAGCTTTTTCAGAAATTTTCTTTGACGCCAAAGCTGAGTTCATGTTCATATCACGGTTTGTAGAGTTGACAATGACGTCGCTCTGAAACATAAATTCATTAACATTAATTGTGAAATGTCTCTTCAAGAGAGGATACAGAAAGGATTCATTCTGCAGCCTGGATGGTCTGGATAGTCTCAAAATTTGAGACCCATCTTGCGACGTCCTTATACGTAGCCGCGAGAGAATCAATACGTGGGCGCACGAAAAATAGCATCATAGTGTTAAATACACTTATACAGCTTACTGACTAGTAACGATCGCACTGCGAAAACTGAAAGTTCGTATTTGGGCATGCCATGTCAGTGTCCTACCGTGCATAGAGTCAATTATAATCACGTGGTTGCTCTATTCTCGAAAATCTCTAGAGCATATATATATATATATATATATATATATAATTTGCTATAGTAATTGTTAGTCTGACATCATGCACTTTTCGTGGTCGTCTATTAATAGAAGAACATTGTGTCAAATCAGCCTCAGATGAACAGAAGGACAGACAACCGTACTATACAAAGGCCGCGTTCATACTATGGGCAGAAAATCTGAGTTTGCGTTAATTAATCATAACACCCTGCTGTGCTATCATGAGCAAGGTGTTTTCTCACATGTTGAGTTTGTCAAGTTGCCTCTGATTAGTCATAATGGGCTGTGTGAACTCTAGCAAACTGTAACTGATTGTATCATGTACTCGAGCTACGCTACTCAATCCCGCGCAAGAATTGAAACGTCTTCCGACCGCTTTCCGCCTTCGAGTGCTTTCTCCAGGTGTAGGGACCACATGCGTGTGATAGAACAGCAACAGCTGCCTGAATCTAAAGAATTCCGCAAGTCGTGCTGCGGATTCGATTTACTCAAGAAAAAAACTGCCAGACCAACACAGAGTAGAGCAATCTTCTTTGATTCATTGCTGTGATACGCAATAAGAATAAACTGGAATGTTTTGACAAGCGATAACCCCAGCTAAACCCAGCACTAACCCTATATACTTTTCAGCAGAGCTAGGCTAGACTTGTTTTAACCCACATTCCTGTCATAAACTGACCTGATTATTGTAATTGGTTATGCTAAGCAGTACAGTAGCAAATCCAGTTTCTAAACCCTAGTGTGAACAAGGCCAAAGTAAAGCTGGGTCAGAACTGCAAACTCCTCCAACGTGATGATACTTGTAAACTGTTCTCTTTAGCACTCTATTTTCTTTCTTTTAGAAAGTCATTATACAGATTCATTAATATTAAATTTATATTACAATAAAATCCGATTGTAAAACTTCTAAAATTACTAAGAAAACTCATTTTAAATTTGCGCACGACACCTTTAACGAAGCACATATATACCCGTGCTGGAGATGCCGAATCGCCCATCTGGTGGCACTGGTTGTCGTGATGCTTGCATTTACCTAACTCTATTTTTGTAAGTACTCTTTTCACTCTGTTCTGCTTCTCTGAAATAGGCGTGGTCTATTGCTAGCGTTTCGTGTTTGTGTCTACCTCACCTCATATATCCACCCCACTTATTGTATTTCGTACCTGTTCGTTAGTAATGTCTCCAGGTTTGATAGACACTTGAAACGCGCGTGAAAACGAGCAAGCTGTTTCGACGTGCTCTTTTCTCCAACTTGTTTCAGACCTATAAACAAAGTCTCTCGGCGGAGCTCGAACGACATCTACAATTTCACGAGGAAAGACTTTTGCTATAGGATTGAGACTCATTTTCATGCATTCCTTGAAGCATAGTACATTTTCCGTGTCTTTGTCCAGCAAAACGACGTGAACTTGAGTAATCGTAGTCGATGTCGCTCCGCTGAAGTATTCAATAACAGATTGCACAAAATTTGTTGCAACAAACTCACTTGGACATCCCAAAACACCAGTGCCTATGGCCGGGAAAGCAACCGTCTTGCATTTTAAAGCAGTTGCCAGCTTTAACGACGAACTCACCGCGCTTTGCAGTAGTTTTCCAGCTCTTCTTCTTGCAACCGTATTATGGATTTGAGATCGCCATCTAGGACCTACTGTGTGAATAATATACTTGGTCGTAGTCAGACGACCGGAGTCGGTAACCATAGCCTCACCAGTAGGTAATTTTTTGTGCTTTTGGATATAGCGTCTACATTGATCTTGCACCGATGTTCCTGCGCGACCCACAATGTATTTGGCTAATCCACCGATGTGAAGCAACTCCTCATTCGTTGTATTGACAATGACGTCAGCATTGTGACTGCAAAGATCTCCCGTGTAGAGCGCTATAACCTTGATGCTATTGGGTACTTTGTATTCCATCAATTGTTTAGTCATTCCGCCACTGGTAACAAACCTGGGAGATGCGATGGTTCCTGTTTCTATGTCTTCCTCTTCTTCTTCGTCTCCATCCATCCATAACAACACCTTGTGTTTCTTTTCAATTTGAGAACGTTCTTGTCTAAACGCAGAACTGTTCAGAAATCTTACTAAGCCATGACGCTTGATTTCAAACTTTTCGGATTCGATTGCGCCAACTAATCGTTTTACTCCATCTGTTAGCTTGATTAACCCCGACTTTGTGGATTGCACTACGACTACTTTTTCTCTTACCCTCACATCAATTTCAGGTTTGAATTCTCTGAGTCGAGCCTTCAATTGTTTCAGATCATCTGCTTTATGTAAAGTGAGATATTTAGCATATCCTGGGTAATCGAGCTCAACTCGATCGGTAAACACTACACCATTCAGAAGAAAGTCTTCAAGCGTTTTAGCTGAGGTTTGAACGGCAGGCGTTTCTCCGACGATTGTAAGGGTTACAGGTGCAGCCGACTGTTTGACTTCCTCGTAGAGAGGATCTACCATCACCGATTCATTAATAATCATTGATGTTACAAATTGGTTGTATTCGTCAGTTCTTAGAAAGGCCTGCACCTCTCTATCTTCCGTTCCCCTCAATCGTTGGCAAGAATACGTTCCTCTGATCAAACTTGTAGCAGCACTCGTAGCTTCGGGCAAACCAACAATACGCAAGAACGTTTGGTCTACGTGTATGCATAAAGCGAAAACTTGAGAGTCTTCCATGAGCGTGTTCAGCTTATCAAAAGCTGTGAACTTTAAGAAATTGGCGATTTTCACATCTATAGTCACTTGTGTTTCTGTCATTGATTCTACTATTCTCTCCATCTCGTCTTTGCAACTTATGGCAAGATTCCGCGGACCTTGCAAATACACACTAGCTTGGCTGCCAACGGATTCGATCTTAATCTGTAAAGCTTCTTGTTTCTCTTGGTAAAATGAGGTGCGTTCTAGTATACGAGCATGGGACAATGAAGGCAAGGAAATTGTTTCTTTGATTTCAGCGTTTCCTTCTTCCAATTCCGTTCTCCACAAACTAATACGATCGGCACAATGATGATAGAACGGTGTTACTTTTTCTTCTGGACCGACAAATTCTATTTCTAACTTCTCTTCTCTTTCCACTATCTCGGCTTCACTAGAGCAAGCTCTAAATTCGTCCCTGACAAATTTTACCGATTTCTGCCAAAGACTATTTTCCGATATCAGCAGTCTCTTGCATATCAAACGGTCGGGCAAAGCCCGTGAGCTGGGTAGTAGACGATACGTCAGTTGTGTGCCTTCTCTTTCTTCGTAAAATGACGAGGTCTTGTTCAGATTGCCCACGAAATGTGAATCTGCAAATGTAATGTTTATATAAGTTTACTTTATACAGCCGACAATAAAATAGAAAATAACCCAACAAAATAGTATAATTATAAGGAACGCTGTACAGCACAAAAACGTTGCGCTGTTCCCGTTTTAAGGACTGACATAAAATTTCAAAACTCTAACATCTTTGCTGTGACTTTTTATTTTAAATATTTATATTAAAATATTAAATCGTCAACTTGTTTCCAATTGCTTTTGTCTACGGTAATATTCTCAAATTACATGTAAGCAAATTACCTAAAATAGAAAAACTGTTGCTTTTCAGGCCCGTAGAAAGTCCGGCCTAACGCTCGCAGAAAGGGTGTGGCCCAAAGGAGGGCGCACAAGAGAGCAGTCTTTCATCATTCTTTTGCACAACGACCTCTTGAATACGTATACTCTCGTTTATCAATAATTACCGTAAGACATGTACAGTAGATACGCAATGACCACTTCTACTCGATGCTTCGTAGTCTCGCGTAGCCAGCCATTCCCCCTCTAAACTTTCGAACGGCGGGAAAGAGTCTGGTAGTTCCTTTGATGTTCTCGTATAGTCGCTTTACCGATAAACAGTGAAGGCTGCGCTAACAATGGTAATTTATAGTAATCAGGTGTCCCTGGATTAATAGGAGAGCCGTCTGTCTGCATGTGTGTGTATCTGTCTGTAAGAGCGTTTCCCAAAACGGTGAGTCGCAGCGCCACCAAATTTTGCGCACGTCAAAACGACGGAGCTCGAAAGTGAAGCTGCCGTCGTCTTCCGGACTTCTCTCGGAACGACACGATAATTTTCTGCCGATCGAACCCACCTCCACTCGCGTGAGAATATCCCAGGAACGACATATCGAATCAAGCCATTCGACCTCGGAAGGTAAGCACGGAGCGTGTTGTTTATTGCTGGCGACGTCGAGAAAGCAAGATATCTTCGATTATATCCGGGTCCTGGAATAACACTGCAATCGTCTGCCCGTGTGCGGGCGTTCGACGAATGAGAACAAGGAGAATTAGCAGCTTTGTAGAAAAAAGCAAGAATAGAATCAAAACAGCCCGTTGGATTATTTAGCAGTGTATCTCTTCAGAAGAATTAAGAACAACTTGAAAGCTTTGAAACTTGCTAGAGATGGTCGTTGTGGTGATGCAACTGCATGCTGCTTTGCTTTCCGAAGGATGTGCTTCTAATGACGATAAGGATGCTTTGAATGATTACATCACCCATGTTTCCAATTTACCAAGAAGCTCAGACACACTATGTCTTGGCGTCACTGCTTGACTCGCCTGGCATCATTGCTGCTCTTCGTTAGAACTTCATGCAAGTCCTATAAATTGAGGCACAAAATTTGCTTGATGCAACCGTAGGAACCATTGGTTCATCGTTACACACTTGCTTAGAGAATCTTTTCAAACTAATTCGTTATTGTCTGAAAATCTTGACAAACGCATACACACCTTGGCTTGTGGGTAAACCACTACTCTCCACAAGAAGTCTACAGAATATTTCGATCAATAGTAGTTAAGAAGTGTAACCGTGCCTTACAAGTAGAGTTTGTTCTTTTGCAGCTATTGATTTCGAAGATAAAAATACTACAGACTAAATTCCTTAAAACAGGCCACAGTTTCAAGAAATGAACTTGTGAGAGGACTGGCATTGCTAATAGTTAGACGTAGTTATTCTGGACATGGATTGTATATGATAGATGGTAATATTTTTACGTGTAGGTTAGGTGATTTTGTGTGTTGGTTATGCCATTTGTCTACACGTGTGTGTGTGTGTGTGTGTGTGTGTGTGTGTGTGTGTGTGTGTGTGCGCGCGCGCGCGCGCGCGTGTGTTTTATGTTGCCCCTATGAGGGAACTACACCAGATTTGTGTAATAAAAATTAATTATTATTATTAGTACTATCATTATTACTCTCTCATCCCCTTTACCTTATGTTGGGGTTGACACAAAGGATAGAAACCTAACAGCTGCTGTCCATACTATTAGAACTTTCGTTGAAGACCCTGATCAGTATGTAGTCTGAAATAGGACAAGAAAACTGCTTTCAACGAGTGTTAATCGGTCATATTTTCTTCGACGTCTAAGGCAGGGTTTCCTTGAATTGGTGGCTTGGGCAGAGTGGTGCTACTGTTCGTCTGTTGAGCTTCGCTTTGGGGTCTTTCGTACGTATAACTTCAACTACTGGAGTTCAACAGGGAGATCGTTTGGCCCCCTTTTGTTTTCCTTGGCAATTTGAGAACTTGAGATAGGTCATATTGATGGTCTGCTTCTGAAACTATGGTATCTGGACGAAGGAACATTTGTTGGATCACGAGATGCACTTTCAACATTTTTAGAGTTGCTCATATCAAAAGGACCAAATTTCGGTTTGCACATTGACCTTGACAAGTGTGAGATATTTCAACTTTCAGGACACCAAGCAAATTAAACGCTGGATCCGCTCCTGCTCACCCAAAAATTGCTTGGAGCGGTTCTTACGCCCCTGCGTTTATGTCAGTTAACGTGTATTAATCAGAGACTTTTACAACTTCAATAATGAGGTCAACTGCAAACCGCTGGTATTAGTTCTAGGGTCTACTTTAGAGGTGATTGAAGATCATGACTATTAGTCATTACTGTATTACATTAATTAATCAAATCAAGCTTTAGAGATTATTCATATGATATCCATTGCAAATTCCCAATAAAGTCTACTTCTTACCTACAGCCATAGTGGACGGAAGTGTGATGGCCTGGCCTGGTAACGAATGCATTGTTGACATCGGAGGCCTCGCAGTTGAATGATGGGATATGGAAGAAATATTAGATTGGATATTGGTGTTTCCAACTTGAGTCTTTTCCCACCTACCACGGTCAACTCCACCACGCCCACGCCCAATCCCAAGCCCACGCCCACGCCCAATCCCAAGCCCAAGCCCAAGTGCACGTCCTCTCGCTTTTCCTCCATCCGTTCCTCTACCGATTGTTGTTACCGCTGAACTACTAGCCTCTTGCTGACTAACCAGGTAAGCAACTCTGCTGGCGTATTGAGGCTGTTGGAACAAAGAAAACGATACCACGCTATTTTCGATGTTATGATTCGGTTGACTAGTCAGCAATCTCACACTGTCGATAGCTACATAGAGAAAGCACCGTTATACTATAGCGCTGACACAGAAACAGTACTGTGGTAAAGAAATCAGTAGACGTGACATGTACATATTTGCTAATTGTAGGCGTGACTTGAACTATAGTGCCAGACATAAGCTAGACAAGAGTAGTTGTGCTATTTGAACTTGTGTACAGACGAACTTAAGATCGCTGTATGTTCCACTGGTTATCGTAGAATTAAAAGACGAACCCCACAATCAGTAAAGAAGTTCTACTGTGGCGACGAGGATAGTGGGAGATGGCCAGCGGAACAAAGTATGGCAGGCTGGGAAAACACCGTCCGAGTACGGAGGGCGTGGAGAAGTACCAGGAGAGGTTCCAGCTATTCTGTACCGCGAACGGCATCGCTGATGGGGAAGGCCAAGATGCACAACGTACAGCAATCTTTCTGTCGTCAGTTGGCGCCTGTACCTACAGTCTGATAAAGAATATAGCAAGGCCGAAAACAGTCCAGGAACTTTCACTAGATGAAATTGTATCAACGTTGAAGGAGCACTTTAAGCCGAAGAAGATTATCATCGCGGGAAGGTTATGTTTCTACAAACGTCAGCAACGAGAGAGTGAAAATATCGCAGCGTACCTCGCTGAATTGCGTCGGCTTGCGAAACATTGCGACTATGGTGCTTACCTGGCAACAGCCTTGCGAGATCAATTCGTGTGTGTTTTGCGTGCTGAGTCTGTACAGCAAAAGCTCTTAGCAGAGGCTGCTTTGATTCTGGAGTCCGCTGTCAAATTTGCACAAGCCCACGAAATAGCATGTCAGGAGACACAAGCTATGCGTCATGACACGCGGAGACACGCACCAAGTAGCCAACCGGAGACGACGTTTGCGCTGCGAAGTACCGGTGAGCGACCTCCCACGAAGGAATCGTCTGAGAAAGCACGTTAACGTTGTACGGAACGCGGTCATAAAGCTGACAAGTGTCGTATGAAGTCCCGGCTGTGTAACATCTGCAAGAAGACGGGACACATTGTCAAAGCCTGTCGTAGCAAAGACAATGGCTCTAAGAAATGGAAGGGAAATGAAGCATCGTCATACCGGAAATCAGGCAATGTGAAAGCACAAGCTACCTACCAAGTAGACGAGGTTGATGTATGCACGATATACGACTTCAACGGAAAGAGAGCTCTAAGGTAAATGTTGATATAGCCGGAAGGTCCATTGAAATGATCGTGGACATGGGGGCAAGCATCACTGTCATTCCTGAAGACGTGTACAAGGCAGAGCTAGCTCATATCAAGTTACAAAAGAGCACTGTAAAGCTCTAGTCCTACTGTGGCAATTTTTGGAAGTAAAAGGCGAATCAACTGTACCGGTCCGTTATGGAGAGCAGGAACTTTGTGACAAGCTATTAGTTGTGGATGCACCAGGGAAACCAGCTGTGTTGGGAAGGAATTAGCTGACGAAGATCCGCTTTGACTGGAATACCCTATTTGGCATCCAGTATGAGGGTCACCTGGACGCAGTTCGAGAGTTTCCCAACCTATTCAAGGAAGGCATAGGCAAGTTATGAAAATTTAAAGCGAAAAGTGAGCTATCTCCAGACGCAAAGCCACTCTTCCATAAATCAAGATCGGTACCATTTGCACTTCAGTATAGGGTCAGTGAGGAGATTGATCGTCTGGTCAGAAAGGACATTCTTCGACGTGTCAAACAGAGTGATTGGGCGTTACCGATAGTCATTGTACGCAACGCCGATGGAGGAATGCGCCTTTGCAGTGACTATGAGGTGACTATAAATCAGTACCTCGACCATGGTCAGTACCCGACTGCCAATGCCCAGGACCTCTTCGCAACACTTGCTAGAAGAAAGAGATTCACCCGCTTAGATCTTCGACAAGCCTATCAACAGATGGAAGTTGACGTTGACAGCCAACAGTACCTAACAATGAACACTATCAAAGGCCTCTTCGCGTTCACTAGACTACCATTTGGTATCAAAACAGCTCCTAGCATATTTCAGAAGGCAATGGATTGTATTTTAAGCGGCCTACCTGAAGTCTGTTGTTTTCACGACGATATTTTGTCCTCTGGCAACTCTGACAAGGAGCATGATGCCCGTACCAGGAAGGTATTCAACAGATTAGATCAGGCAGGTGTCTGACTTCGAAGTAACAAATGTGAATTCAACAAATCGCAAGTCCATTATCTCGGACATATTGTTGATCAACGCGGCTTACGGCCTACCCAAGAGAAAATCAGAGCAATCAATCAAGGAGGCCCCAACACCTACAAATGTGACTGAATTGAAATTCATTTTGGGATTACTCAATTATTATAACCGCTTCCTGCTCAACTTGTGTGATACCTTGAAACCCCTGCATTCATTGTTGCAAAAGGGTAAACAGTGGAAGTGGACTTACAGGGAAGAAGAAGCTTTCGAGTCAATAAAAAACAAGCTCCTGAATTCTAACTTCCTGGCACACTATGACCTATTACTTCCATTACAGTTGTCGTGTGATGCCTCTCCATATGGCATTGGGGCTTGTCTGACCCATGTGTATGAAGATGGATCAGAACAGCCAGTCGCCTTTGCTTTGAGGACACTGTCTTCAACTGAGAAAGGATATGCTCAAGTAGAGAGAGAAGCTCTCGCATTAATATTTGGAGTTCGGCATTTTCACAAATATCTTGTTGGACGAAGTTTCACATTTGTTACCGATCAAAAGTCACTGACAAAGATTTTGGGTCCAAACAAAGGGTGCCTACACTATCTGCAGCTAGGCTACAGCGATGGGCGTTGATACCGAGTGCTTATGACTACGATTTGAAGTACAGGGCCGGTGAACAGATCAAGGAAGCTGATATGCTTTCACGTCTTCCCCTCACTGTCAACGTCATTGACCCAAACCACGACTTATTCAAGGTGGATTATTGTGAAACACTTCCTGTGACTGCTGCAGAAGTGGCCCGAGACACTCAGTTTGACCCCACCATAAGGTGCCACAGTATATACTCCAAGACTGGAAACCAAAGGTAGACCCAGAGATACAGCCCTATGCTAGGCGAGCAGAGGAATTGTTATGGAGGACGGATGCATCCTGTGGAGATCAAGAGTTGTGATACCACCAACCTTACGACAGCGTGTGAGGGAAGAACTACATGAAGGTCATTTTGGAGGTAATCGCATGAAGGCCATTGCTAGAAGTTTTGTGTGGTGGCCTAACCTAGATAAAGAGCTGGGTGATGTTACCAAAGCCTGTGAAGTTTGTCAGTCTCAACGGAACAAACCGGCAACTGCAATCACTCACCCTTGGGTATATCCAAATTGTCCTTGGGAGAGCGTTTATATAGATTTTGCCGAATATGAGGGACACCAACTATTTATCATGGTGGACGCCCATTCCAAGTGGATTGAGGTTGAGGAGATGGGTCGGCAAGCAAGACCATTGAAACGCTGAGAAGAATATTCAGTACTCACGGATTACCCAACGAATTGTATCCGACAATGGTCCACAATTCAAATCTAGCGAATTTCACAACTTCATGAAATGGTGTGGAATTAGACATCAGCTAACACCACCGTACCACCCCTCATCGAACGATCAGGCTGAAAGACGTGTCCAACAGTTCAAACAGTTTTTGAAGGGAAGACCTAGAGGAAGATCGGTAAAACATCCAATATCCCTATTCCTCCTCGAGTATCGAACAACACCCAACATGACTACAGGGAAGTCACCTGTAGAATTGCTTATGAAGAGAGAGTTGAGAACAAGGCTCAGCATTCTGAAGACACACGCCGGTCAGGAAATCAGGGAGCACCAACAAAGACAATTTCATCATGCCACGGAGAAAAACAGAGAAATATTGCCAGGAGAAGTTGTATCTGTCTGGAATCCTAGGCAAGACAGTAAAGGTCGTTGGTTAAGTGGCACCGTCGTACAACGACCGGGACCAGCAAACTATTTGGTCAACGTTGAAGGCCAGACTCGGTATGTGCACATTAATCATCTGTTATCCCGAGATCCAAGGAGTGTACAACAACAGCTCGGAACGGGTGAAGCAACAACTCCAGAAATGGAACAAGTACAGCCATCAAGAAGTCAGTAATAGTCGAGGAAATGCTAACTCTCAGCAACAGAAGAGCGTCGCGTAACAGGGGCTAGAGGGGGCTGAAGTCCCACCACTTTTCGGGGCGTTTTCAAAATGTTTAATATCAAAGACCAAAGCCGAGATCTCAGCAGCGAGTCAGGCCCACCACTTTTTGCGCCCACGCGACGCTCCTGAGCAACAGGAAAGTCCGCAACAAGAACCGCCTTCAACTCAGGACGGTACTAGTACAGAACAACCATTGGCAAATCATGAACCAACTTCTATCGAAGACCAACCTAAGGAAGAACAAGTACGAAGATATCCGCGCGCAAGAATCGACGACCTCCAATCCGATATCGAGAATTTTAGGAGGGAGCAGTGTGGTAAAGTAACCAGTAGACATGACGTGTACATATATGGTAATTGTAGGCATGACTTGAACTATAGTGCCAGACATAGGCTAGACAAGAGTAGTTATGCAATTAGAACTTGGTGTACAGACAAACTTAGGATCGCTGTATGTTCCACTGGCTATTGTAGAATTAAAAGACGAACCCCACAATCAGTGAAGAAGTTCTACAAGTACATTGTACACCCACCAGAGCCAGACCCTCTCCTCACGCTGTCGTGCTCCGTATAACGTGACAACGCTATCTGTAGTCTCGCGTAGTAAGGCTGTTTCCGCCTCGTCATACGCCCGGTACTGTGCATGTTTAGTCTAGTAACGTGGCTGAAAAAGTTTCGTTACGCGAGACTTTTAAGGTGTAGTCGTTTGGGACTATCTCTTCCTAGGTTGGATAGCGTGGTTAAAGAGACAGGGCACGAACCAATCAACTTTCCGAACAAGATAGATGAGGCAGTAACAGAGCTATGCGCACGAGTAGCATCCTTTCTAATACAAAATTGTAAAATTATTGACGAGAGAACACAAGCAATGACAATATGGTAGAACAGTAACAGAAAATGACATCTCTAACTGCAACTGCATGACTCCCATATCTTTTTCTTTTTGAAAAAAGGATTTCTGAGTTTTTGCTAAATTCACCGTCTAAGAGAATCAGAATCACCCCGGGTGTAATAAAGCCCTTTCATCTACGTTTCCACGTGCTAGCTTTTTGGGAGTTTGTTCTGCCAAACATTTTTGCCCGGACAATCCAGAATAATTATGCAACAATAGTGGCCTGGAAATGCTAAGCGTGCGCGTTGGACGGTCAAAGCCTAGTAGAGATACAAGATTTTTACATATAAAGTTACCAATCAAAGTTAACAGCATAAATATCGTTCCAGGCTATCCCTTTCCGAAATGTTTTAGAAAAAGAAAGGTGTCCAATCGAACACGTCTTTCCACTCTCTGTTTCTACAAAGATCCCAAACGAATACGCACTAAAATGGCCCCAGACCCAATATTAATTTTTGTGTTTCGTCGCGTTAACCTAAAATGCAATACAGCATGCTTATGTTGCATAAGATTTGCTACGCCTCTAGAGATGCCTGAGAGCCAAGAAAGACAAACACACATAGTGACGAAGAGGAAAGCGGTAAAACAATTGCGCAATTTCATTATCTCCAAACACGTAAGCTATTTTAGTGTCGCGTAAACTACTGTATGTGTGAGCGCAACACGTCAAAGTGAGCGCCAGAAACAGTGCAGAAATAGGCAAACACAAATGCCACGCCCCACATCTTACCCGATTGCCGTTCGTTGCTGCTAATTTGTATTATAGCCGACCCCTCTGGCCTTGCACTCAGCTCATGGCATATAGATATTCCATTTCTTTCAAGGAACGACAACAACGCCGTTTTGCACTGCCCCAGGTGCAAGTCAAGGCCTTGAACTAGAATTCTTACTGTATCCTCTTTTCCGTCCATTGACAGGAAGACCAATACCGTACCGTCTTTCACAGAGCACTGAAAGCTAAGACGACGATTGCCCACGTTAAGAGATTTCAGAGCAACTCGTGAGCGATGACGTATTTTCCTTACTAAATTTTCCCCGGAGTCCAGATAAAATCTTGGCATTGTTATTACTATACAACCTAGAATAGAGTAAATTCAGGAAATCAAGGTATTTTGTTTAATGTTTTTAATATAAAATAGTTCAGATCTAGTTTCTGCAGGTTATTTTAGAGTTGCTACTGAGTTTGAATGAAGAAGCACTAAATAACGGTTGCAGTAGGCGTGAACCTACTCACGTGCGTACGTGCTGGAGAACATTGGGGACTTCATCGTCGCAATGAAAACTTCTCTGCTGTTGGGGGTTGTGTAAACCGAACCGATCGGGACAAAGACATTAGTTTCTTTAGCGATTGTGGCGGCTGTCCTCCACGCGTGGAGGTCGTCAGTTTAGATCACGTGAGTGCAACCGGTCTATAGTGTAAACCTTCTACAAGGATGCATGCAAATACGTCATGAGATATAAGGTCACGTGGAAGTCACTCGACCAAGACATGCCTAATTAGCTAAACAGCTTGTGTTGTATTGCTAACATAGCAACACTGATCATCTGAGCGTCATTGCAACTCTTAGATAATTGGCGACATCCACTCTTGTGACAACGAGCGTATGTGCGGATGCGTGGCGAGTCGGTCGTCTAAGCCGACGTTACTGTACCTTAGTGCTTCCGCGCTTCGGGTAATTTATGGTAATATCGTGCTCAAACCGTTTGCCGTTGCCAGATATAGCTAATAGCATAGCATTCTATTCACGCATGCTCAATCAATAAAATAAACGGTGTAAACATGAGACTGTGCAAGCAGTCTCGTGCGTAGTCATGCAGACTCTACCGCGGCGTCATACTTCCGGGCTAGAAAATAAATAAAGATCATGTGTTTTAGTATATTGTGTAGTGTTTCACCGATACCAAGTTTTACCGATACTATACTGTACCGATACCGATACCTCGGTTTTTAAACGAAACCGATACCAATACCTATACTGACATTTCAGTTTTTGTTGTTTTTACCTCAACATTATACTTTAGTTGTCTATGGTACCCAGACTCCCCGTTCTAGGACAATCAAGTTTCCGAGCCCAGATATGATTTATGTCTGCCCCTTTTGTCGCTTCGTCGATCGTTTCCGGCTGCTTGTCTTGTCCACACCTCTTTCCGAGTCCTCCAGCAACTTAGACTTGTCAGAGTGCTTTCTCTGCAAGTTTGGCGCCGTCCCATGCACCTCTCGAAACGCTCTCTGAGCAACTTTTACACGACGCCTACTGTTGTCTACTTCCGAGACCGCAAAATATGACCAAATGCCACCGACACGAGAGGCCATGATAGAACCACATCCGCTAAAGGCTAATCTACAGTGACTTACGCAAGCCGAGCGTCAGCCCAGCGTAACGCCAACGTAACGTCAGCATCCTACTGTAAACATGTTAACACTTTTCTCCGAGACGCCATATACGTTCTGACCAGCGTCAAGACGTTGGACCCGAGCTCTAGTTGAGTGTCAACGTAATGTAAACCGGAAATAGTCCCATTTCTAGCTAGACCAATCGGCTGTCGCGATTTTAATCGCGTGATCGACGCCAGATACTGTTCGCAGCTGATAGGACGTTGCCGGGTTGCGCTCAGACATGTTACTGTATAAATCAATAAATTACAGCGTCTGACTACGTTAACGTTATACGTAGGATGACGCTCAACTTGCTTAGGTTACTCTAAACCATGCAGCCTTTAAGGCCGGTTTACAGATCTCTTTGGCCAAATGTGACGTTATGTAACGTAGTGGAACGTTAAGCATCGTAACGTAACGTAACGTAACGTAGATGCTATTCATAGAATACGTTCGTTCAACGTCTGTATCTAATGTTGCGTACCATAGCTCACCTTTGGTCGCGTCATTGTCTTAGCTATCGTACGATTGGTTAAAGAAACCACGGGCTGAATTGCACAGACCCTAATGGTCAAACGTGCCGGTCCTTTACCTCAAAATAGAACACAATCCTATTCCAAAGTAACGTAACGTAACGTAACATAACGTATCGTAACGTCACCTGGTTCACAGACGACGCTAGCAATGTTAGGTTACGTTACGTTACGTTACGTTCGTCAAGCGTATGATCTGTGAACCGGCCTTAAGACTACGTATCAGCATTTCACGTGTAACATAAACAACAACTGATATTCAAAATTCAGTCGACAGCACGAAATGTTTCAATTCAGTCGGTTGAACTTGCAACGACACAAGCTACCAAGAGCAAAACATTTCATAACAGATTTCTGAACAATGAATGTTTACACTTACGAGGTGAATGTTCCTGATCATAACCGTTGTAGAAATGAGATCGGATATCACAATCGCGAGTCATATCCGTAGGAGAAACTATGTGGCCTGATTCGTCGACACCGATGTACCATTCCGAGTTTTTGTAAGATCGAAAGCGATAATAGCCATCGTATGTTTCGGTGACCCGAAAAGCGTTGTACTCGGCGTCCTCTACCTGTCGAGCAAATCCCAAGATATCGATCTTTTGTCGTATTGCGCATTTGCAACAAAGAACCACCTTACCGCGAGAAGCTGATTCTCTATGATGGCTAAGTACTTGTCGTCATATCTGAGGTTTCGTAACGTGTATACGCCTATATCATCGATGGGCAAAATGAAACTGAGCTATTGAATAAGAAATAATGCAAAGCTAAACAAAATGGTGAATTGTTGAGACCACAACCTTTTGCACTTTTGTGTGTCCCAGTTGTGACAGTTTTGCCATCCTTCTTGACCAGCAGGTTGAGGCCGGAGCACCTGCTTGTGATCAAGACACGGACGTTAGTCAAATTTTTGATAGTCCACGAACCCTAAGTAAACGAGAACCGTTTTCAGTTATTCACTAGACGCCAAGTTGAATTTGTGTTCAAACGTTAGTAGAATTACTTAACCGTTTAAACAAAAATCTTGAACGAAAAGTACATTAGCATATCTAATAAAAATTAGCAAAGCATAAAACTTGTAACAGGTGTGTGTGTGTGTGTGTGTGTGTGTGTGTGTGTGTGTTGTGTGTGTGTGTGTGTGTGTGTGTGTGTGTGTGTGTGTGTGTGTGTGTGTGTGTGTGTGTGTGTGTGTGTGTGTGTTACAATAGATTAAAAATAACAGAAGAAATGAAATTAAGTTAGACAAGAAAAAGAAACGACAAGCGAAAGCATAATTGAAAATTGAGACGAGAAAATACGAGAATATTTAAGAAAGCCATGCAGTTGCCATTACGATCCTATAGACATTTGCGTTTCAGTACTTTCCATTCGCTATTTGACGACTTCTAGACAAGCATGTGACTACACAAGCGTCAATAAATTATATGTTAATTAATAATAATTACATGTTAATTAGTAAATAATAAATTATACGTTAATTAATAATAAATTATATGTTAATCAATAATAAATTATATGTTAATCA
The DNA here is from genome assembly GCF_963422355.1 of Corticium candelabrum. Classification (NCBI taxonomy): domain Eukaryota; kingdom Metazoa; phylum Porifera; class Homoscleromorpha; order Homosclerophorida; family Plakinidae; genus Corticium; species Corticium candelabrum. The sequence goes on along the minus strand of NC_085091.1, from coordinate 7,898,083 downwards.
ATAATAAATTATATGTTAATTAATAATAAATTATATGTTAATTAATAATAAATTATATGCTAATTAATAATAAATTATATGTTAAATAATCAATAATAAATTATATGTTAAATAATCAATAATAAATAATATGTTAATTAATAATAAATTATTATTTTAATTAATCAATAATAAATTATATGTTAATCACTTATAAATTATATCTTAATTAATAATAAATTATATGTTAATTAATAATAAATTACATGCTAATTAATAATAAATTATATGTTAATCAGTAATAAATTATATCTAAACTTACATTAACTGACACTTGTACGTCTTTCAATTGCTCTTGAATCATCCGAAATCGTTTGACTGATTCTATGGGCCATCGATGGTTAAAAGCATACAGAAGCTTGCCATTCACTTTTGTCTCATAGCATCCAGCTGTTGTCTCGATTGTCAAGACGAAACGTCCTCCATGTTCAAACGGAAATCGAGCTGTTGTTTCTGTTTGTCCCCAAGTGTTATCTTTCTCAGAATTGAAGGTTACAAGTTGGTCATCAGATCGTATTTCCATGTGAAAAGCAATTCCACTGTCGTCATCAGTCGTGAAGAAATCGATGGAAAAGAGGCACGTGTCACTTGATAGCAGAAATTCGATGTAGACAATTTTTCCCGCAGTATTCGTCAAGAAAGGAGAAGAAATTGTAGAAATATTCTAGACAGACAGACAGACAGATCAGCCTTTTATAGCTACTACAGAGATTTAGAACAATTACACCTAACACTAACGTTTCGTTGGTTTACGGTTCAATCGCTCTAAACAATGTCACTCCTAGATTACTCCGATCCGGAGTATTGTGTAAATAACTCTGAAAACAATGTGTACAGTACACGTACCGCGCACACGGTCACGGTACAGTGACCGTGTACGGGACCTTTTGTACGCGCACGAGGGTCTGGGTACGAGGCCAGTCCTTTGCTGACACGTTACGTGAGCGACACATTTCTTTATCTTTTCTGGTCTTTTAATAATTCATACATTTTAGCAAGACCACAATCTCAATCACCAGTCGTATGTATGCTAGAAGACCATGCACTTACTAACTTATCTAGACGGTTTTTAGAATCGGCAGATGTACGCCTGTAGCTAGCATATGAATAGTTACAAAAATTATATCATTCGAAAGCGCAGTTAATATGATTATTAAAGATGTATGAATTGTAATTTTTACTTCTATAATGTGGCTGCAATTGCAAATAATAGGTAAGTGACTACTGCCTTGCGCCACGCGCTACATAAGTAGATACTATTAGATAATTAGACGGGCGTGACATGTTTGCGGGAATTATCGGGAAATGTCTGAAGGGTTAAGACTGTCTGGACGGCTTTGGGATGGTCTGGAATGATTTAGAATCGCTTTCTATTTCCTGAAACTTTCTCAAACATATTTTTTACAATTTCACTAAATTTTTCAAAACCTCCAAATCTCCTAGATCTATTGAGCTTTCGTGAATTATCTTTATCAACAATTCCAATATTACTCTTCAACGCTGCCAGGCAATCATTGTTTCTTTGTTAAGTTACCGGCTTCCAAATCAGGCGAATTGTTCAAGCTAGGCTGACCATATTAGATTAGCGATAGTTCATATCCGGCTGACCGCATGGCTTTATACTATCTTAATTAAATTGGGCTGGCCGGCTTCAAACGGGTCTGGCAGGTTTTTAAGTGCGGGACTAAAGTTATAAATCTGTCTCTAACGTGTATATCTACTGTACTGTACTAGCAGCTAATTAATTAACTTAATTGAATAAATATTTCTTTATAGATACTGTATTCACCACTGGTAACTTAAACGTGCGTAGCGCTTTTTAGTTGCAAGAGACAACGCCATGCATAGCTGAAGCAGAAAACCGTCGTATGGGTAAAATAAACGTTTGCGAAACGTCTGGACGCCAGACAAGCTACGCATGTTCACCATATTGTCATCGCCATGTCTAACAAATCTAATTAATTAGACACGTGTCAGTCTTGCGATCGAACGTTCACAAATATATCTATAGAGGCTAAATTACTTCCTCTGTACAGGCTAACCTCGCGAGAGCTAAGACAAATATCCGGTTTCCTATGTGAAGTTAGACTTAAAATATACTGAATGAAGCCCCTACTCCAGGGCCGGATCAGGAATTTTTGAAAGAGGGGTTCACATGGTAGCATTTATTTATAGCATTACTAATTTTCTCTTTTCTAATAAAATTATATGAAATTATTGAACAACGCCTATTGGAAAACAGGGGGTCGTAACCCCTAGAACTCCTCTGGATCCGGCCCTGACCTAGTCTCTGTTCGCGTTCACTGTGTATTTACAAAAATCGCTTTAGAACGTTACGGTTACGATATGATTTACAGATAAGTGGTCACGTACGCAGATGCCATATCAATACTTCATTACTATTAATTGTTCTGGTGCATAGATTCATGCGTACAGCAACGCTTGGTCGTGTTCGTCTGGGCTTGGCTGGTCAATGTAACATCACTATCAACTTCCGTCACTTCGTAGTCGTCATCTATTTCATTGTGATGTTAGAGCTCTCCACGAAGTCTTTCCTGCATCTCGTCTTTTTTCTAGAAATTTTTCTTCTTTTTTTTTCTACGTGTTTGCAGGTATTGTAAGTCACAGTAAAACACGTCTGTGTCAGTAACAGTAAATCCGGAGTCACAGTAAACAAGCTATTGATGTCATAATCACTTAGTAGGTCACAGGCAATTAGTTAAGTGTTTCTAAACCAACACAGGTGCTCCATTACATAGTTCCAGATTCACAGTGAACGCGAACAGAGAGTAGTACCTCGTGACAAGCCCTCTCGTCGTCCTGGCCTACGTCTGGCATGCTTTCTTGGCGGTCCTCCGTTGCACTTTTGCTAGAAGCTATAGCTAGAGAAGCGAGCAAACCAAGGTCTGTACAAAATTTCTAGACGTCGGGTAACTACTGTAAATAATCTGTAACTTACGTGCAATGTCGAGGTCTTCACTCATTGTGATTTCAAGTTGAAATCGTGCTCAAACCGTTTGTCGTTGTCACCCACAGCAAGTCACAAAGGCTTGTGGTCCCGCATACTCAGTAGCATGCACTAGATGAAACCACATAACTTGTTTATTTAATTAACTGGGTGACTGCGTGAACACGCCGAAATCTTGTGTGCTCGATAACTGATAATCTAATACTCTTATTGCCTTTGCTGATCATAACTTGTCAGCAAGGCTCCAAAGGCTCTAGATCACACAAACTTGCCACCCGGCAGTGACGTACTGTAGCCTTTGCACTCAATTATCGCAGACCCACTTGTACATATACGTACCACCCAACCCAACAGTGGCGTGGTGTCGATCACATTGCAAAGTTAGCTAGACAACAGCAAGAGCTTGAACAACGGATGACGTAGCAATTACCAAACACCTAATCTAATAAATTATCTGTGCATGTAGCTTAGCTAACACACAAAAGATTGATCGACCGACGAATGACACCAACAAGCCCAAACTATTGGAGCTTGTAAATCACCATAATTGAAGTATAGCGTTTATGCACAGCAAATCTAGAAGTGGCCAATACATGCTCATTACCCAAGGCCCGGATTTCCGGGCTAAGGATATAGTAATTGTTCGCTGACCGACCGACCGACCGTATTAATACTCGATTATGTATATACGTAACCGGATACGATATGTAACACTTGTAGTCTGCGAGAGAGACACGCGAAGCAAAATTCTGCTATGCTGCATGTATTATTGTTGTTCAAGAGAGAAAGAACTCAACAGAATGACTGAACACGTGGTACGGTACTACGGTTGTAACTAGCAACTCAAATCCCCAGAATCTGCATCACACTAGCTATGTACGCCGACATCTAGGCCGCTCTTGATACCATTACACTATAGTATACAGCTACACTTGCCCGGAGCTTGCCAACTCTGATTTTATCACTCCTAGCTCAATGTCTCAATACCTCATTTATCTGTGCCATTCTACTCTAGTAGGTTCTGTCGCTAGCGCTCCTTACGCCACTTAGTGAAAAGAAACGCACTGCATGCAACTATAAACTAGAATGAACTCAGTCAAATCACACCGGCCGGTACCCAATCATCACTGCTTAGTTCCCGTATATCCATTTACCGTAACTACCGTAACTACGCTCTAACCAAGGTCGCAAGCTTAGTTCAATAACTACTCTATAACTACTCTAGAATTACGCAATAACCACGGCTAGTGTTCACACTGTACTAGACCCTGGTTGGATAACTACGCTCTAGCTATCAGTGTGAACACAGTCGAACACTAGCAACCTCTAGACTAGTAGACTTGTCACGGTGCTGTCTCTGCAAGTTTGTCGCCGTCCCATGCACCTCTCGAAACGCTCTCTGAGCAACTCTTACACGACGCCTACTGTTGTCTACTGCCGAGACCGTAAAATAAGACCAAATGCCACTGGCACGAGTCGATCGCCATAATAGAACAACATCCACGAAAGGCTGATCTACAGTAACTTACGCAAGTCGAGCGTCAGCCCAGCGTAACGCCAACGTAACGTCAGCATCTTACTGTAAACATGTTAACACCTTTCGCCGAGACGCCATTACGTTCTGACCAGCATCAAGACGTTGGACCCGAGCTCTATTTGAGCGTCAACGTAATGTAAACCAGAAATAGTCCGGTTTCTAGCTAGATCAATCGGCTGTCGCGCTTTTACTCACGTGATTGACGCCAGACTGTTTGCAGCTGATATGGACGTTGCTGGGTCGCGCTCAGGCATGTTACTATGTACATCAATAATTACAGCGTCTGACTACGTTAACGATATACGTAGGCTGACGCTCAACTTGCGTAAGTTAGTGTAAACCATGCAGCCGGTTCACAGATCTCATTGGCCAAATGTAACGTTATGAAACGTAGTGGAACGTAAACACAGTAACGTAACGTAACGTAGATGCTATTCATAGAGTACGTCCGTTCAACGTCTTTATCTAATGTTGTAGACTCGTACCCAGTTCTACTCCTCGCGCGCGCTCCACGTGTTTTGGCACGTGATTTTTGTTCCACTTGCCAGGAGAAAGACTGGTAACATCTTATGTCACGTGAAGAACTTCTTCACGTGGTAGGTTTTCGGTGTATTGATTGGTCGAAACTGTAAAGCGAGACGAAAAAATGTTGTTACAAGGGCACGCGTAGGATTCTATTAGAATGAATTGAGTAGAAATTACCTTGCCAATTAGACAGTTATTAGCAATGGTCAGCGTCACGCAAAAGATTCAAGCTCATTTAATAGTGTCTCTGCTGTGGACATTACGACAACGACGTCTTCTCCAGCCAGATTGACAGAGATGTCTCTAGCTGCTCAGTACGAAGTGAATGGTAGCCAATAGACGACAGGAGCGCGTACAAGGTGCATTCGCTACCGCTGGATAGTGAAGCTACAATGTTCATGAAGCGACGTTTTCGCTCGTTGCAACGAAAGCGATCTACTTTGTAACTCTAATTTCTGAGCAGTCCCTAGAAAGAGCGTAAAGCTTTGTGTTTTTGTGTTGGCTTGCGACGTTTAGCATTGTGCTCTCGTGAGACGAATTACTCGACACCATATTATCAGTGCAGGTGGCAACAATTTACAGGATCGGTTTCTAATTAAGCTAATGAAATAAATGATCACATGACATAATATGTTACCAGTCCTTCTGGCGAGCGGAACAAAAAAGCACGTGCCAAAACACGTGGAGCTCGCGTGAGGAGGAGGACTGGGTGCGAGTCTGCTAATGTTGCGTACCCTAGCTGACCTTTGGTAGCGTCACTGTCTTAGCAATCGTACGATTGGTTAAAGAAACCAGGGACTGTATTGCTCAAACCCTAAGAGTCAAACGTTCCGGTCCTTGACCTCGAAATAGAACACAATCCTATTCCAACGTAACGTAACGTAAGGTAACGTAACGTAACGTAACGTAGCGTAGCGTCACCTGGCTCACAGACGGCGCTCGCAATGTTAGGTTACGTTACGTTACGTTGCGTCACGTTACGTTATGTCACGTTACGTTTGTCCAGCGTATGATCTGTGAACCTACCTTTGAGACTACGTATCAGCACTTCATGTGTAACGTAAACAACAACTGATATTCAAAATTCAGTCGACAGCACGAAATGTGTCAATTCAGTCGGTTGAAATTGCAACAACAAAAGCTACCAAGAGCAAAACATTTCATAACAGATTTCTGAACAATGAGTGTTTACACTTACGAGGTGAATGTTCCCGATTATAACCGTCGTAGAAATGAGATCGGATATCACAATCGTGAGTCACATCTGTAGGAGAAACTATTTTGCCTGTTTCGTCGACACCGATGTACCATTCCAAGTTTTTGTAAGCTCGAAAGCGATAATAGCCATCGTTTATTTCGGTGACCCAAAAAGTGTTGTACTCGCCGTCCTCTACCTGTCAAGCAAATCCCAAGATATCGATCTTTTGTCGTATTGCACATGCGCAACAAAAAACCACCTTACCGCGAGCAGCTCATTCTCTATGATGGCTAAGTACTTGTCGTCATATCTGATGTTTCGTAGCGTGTATACGCCTATATCATGTCGATGGGCAAAATGAAACTGAGCTATTGAATAAGAAATAATGCAAAGCTAAACAAAATGGTGAATTGTTGAGACCACAACCTTTTGCACTTTTCTGTTTCCCAGTTGTGATAGTTTTGGCATCCCTCCTGACCAGCAGGTTGACGTCGGAGCACCTGCTTGTGATCAAGACACGGACGTTAGTCAAATTTTTGATAGTCCACGAACCCTAAGTAAACGAGAACCGTTTTCAGTTATTCACTAGACGCCAAGTTGAATTTGTGTTTAAACGTTAGTAGAATTACTTAATTATTTAAACAAAAATCCTGAACGAAGAAGTACATTAGCTTATCTAATAGAAATTAGCAAATCATAAAACTTGTTGACAGTTAGAAAAGTCGCATGTGGTGTGTGTGTGTGTGTGTGTGTGTGTGTGTGTGTGTGTGTGTGTGTGTGTGTGTGTGTGTGTGTATGTATGTGTGTGTGTGTGTGTGTGTGTGTGTGTGTGTGTGTGTGTGTGTGTGTGTGTGTGTGTGTGTGTGTGTGTGTGTGTGTGTGTGTGTGTGTGTGTGTGTGTGTGTGTGTTACAATAGATTAAAAATATAACAGAAGAAATGAACTTAAGTTAGACAAGAAAGAGAAACGACAAGCAAAAGCATAATTGAAAGGTTGAGACGAGAAAACACGAGAATATTTCGTTAATTGAAGAAAGCCATGCAGTTGCCATTACGATCCTATAAACATTGGCAATTCGTTTCAATACTTTCCATTGGCTATTTGACGACTTCTAGACAAGCATGTAAATACCCAAGCGTCAATAAATTATATGTTAATAAATTACATGTCAATTTATAATAATTATATGTTAATTAATAATAAATTATATGTTAATCAATAATAAATTATATGGTAATAAATAATAAATTATATGTTAATTAATAATAAATTATATGTTAATCACTTATAAATTATATCTTAATTAAAAATAAATTATATGTTAATCAGTAATAAATTATATCTAAACTTACATTAACTGACACTTGTACGTCTTTAAATTGCTCTTGAATCATCCGAAATCGTTTGACTGATTCTATGGGCCATCGATGGTTAAAAGCATACAGAAGCTTGCCATTCACTTTTGTCTTATAGTATCCAGCTGTTGTTTCGATTGTCAAGACGAAACGTCCTCCATGTTCAAACGGAAATCGATCTGTTGTTTCTGTTTGTCCCCAATTGTTATCTTTCTTAGAATTGAAGGTTACAAGTTGGTCATCAGATCGTATTTCCATGTGAAAAGCAATTCCACTGTCGTCATCAGTCGTGAAGAGATCGATGGAAAAGAGGCACGTATCACTCGCTAGCAGAAATTCGATGTAGACAATCTTTCCCGCAGTATTCGTCAAGAAAGGAGAAGAAATTGTAGAAATATTCTAGACAGACAGACAGACGGATCAGCCTTTTATAGCTACTACAGAGATTTAGAAGAGCTCCAGAACAATTACACGTAGCAATAACCTTTCGTTGGTTTACAGTTCAATCGTTCTAGACAATGTCACTCCTAGATTACTCCAATCCGGAATAATGTTTAACAACTCTGAAAACAACGTGTACGTGTACCGCACAGCGGCAGTGACCGTGTACGGGACCATTTGTCCGCGCACGAGGGTCTGGGTACGACGCCTGGAAGCAACCCATTTCTTTATCTTTTCTGGTCTTTTAGTATTCATACATTTTAGCAAACAAAAACAAGACCACAATATCAATCACTAAGAAAGACAGTCGTATGTATGGTAGGAGACCATGCACTTACTAACTTATCTAGATGGTTTAGGCCGCTCTTGGTAACATTATACTATAGTATACAGCTACACTTGCCCGGAGCTTGCCAACTCTGATTTTATCACTCATAACTCAATGTCTCCATACCTTTTATATCTGTGCCATTCTACTCTAGTAGGTTTTGTCGCTAGCACTCCTGACGCCATGTAGTGAAAAGCAACACACTGCATGCAACTATAAATTAGAATGAACTCAGTCAAACCCCGTCATCACTGCTTAGTTCCCGTATATCCATTTAACTAATCAACACACTACACAGCAAATACTACGTAGAGAAGAGGGACAGAGAGCAGAATAAACTAAGACAGTGTACGCGTAATGCTGATAAACAATAACCACTAAAACAATCTATAGACAGCAATTTTCTGTAGACAACCTAAAAACAACCGTCAATTTTTAAATCAGTTGACATTTGCAATAATTGTCTGAAGACGATTTCGATCTTGTATTAGAACTGCCATCGTAGAATTGAGATTCAGGACCAAGTACTACCCGATCGGGAGGAACAATTTCCCCTCTAGTGTTGACACCTATGAAGGACCTTGGGAAGGAAACAGATTCAAATCTGTAGTAACTTTCGTTTGTCTCAGTTACGCGAAAGTTAGAGTTGTCACTTTTACGATTCTAAAAATATTATAAATGATGTTGAAAATGAATTGATCACTCCAAATAATACGATACCGCTTCTAGTTGCTTTTCTGTAGTGATTGTCAAAAATTGCCTTCTATATCTCTCGTTTCTCAAAGTGTATATATTTATTCCCTCTGGCTGTTTCTCGAGAGTAAATTTAGCTGTAAGACAAATTAGAATTAATTAAGACAAACCAGAGGCGTCGCTGGACGTCCAAAATTGGGGGGGGGGGGCAGCGCTAGGATTATTGTCTATTGTCAATTGTCTAGACGGCCACGCCTACTAATATTGGGGGGCCATGGCCCACCCAGGCCCCTATTGAGCGACGCCTCTGGACAAACGCTTAGTAACCTAATTAGATTAAAATGACCTTTTCTGTTTTGTACAGATCCAGCTGCTACTGTTGTGGCATCGCTTCCCACATAGACGTTCAATTCCGATGCCCTGCTCGTCAGAGATACCTTCGTCCCATCCAAATCTTGTTCAGTCCACGAACCCTGATGTTAAACAACAATATACAGTAATTAACGAACATCCTCACACGAAGTCAATAAACTGCGATTGGTTTAATGAATTAATTAATTCAAGTCTCAAAGTCCGTTAGATGAAAACCAAACAGGCAGACAAACGAACTGGTCTGCATGCGTCTACTTTTAGTTGGTGAGTTAAATAATTAATATATTTGCTAATTAACTTACATCTACATAAACTTGCAACAGATCGACGGTAGAAATTTCTGCAATTTGCTCCTGATTGATTCCAAGTCGCCTGACAGAGTCTATAGACAGACGATGATTGAAAGAATATAGATGTTCATCATTCACTTTGATGTCATAGAACTGTTCGGTTGTCAATACGGTGAAAAGAAATATTTCGCCAGGCACAAACGGAAAACTATCCGCTCTCTCTTCAACATTCCATACTCCGCCTGTTTTGGAGTTAAACACCGCAGCACGTTCATCAAATCGAATATCAATAGTGAGGGCGCTACCACTGTCGTCATCAGGATCATCAGTAGTGAAAAAATTCACACTAAATCGATACGGATTCTCTGACAATTTTCCGTTAATGTAAATACTTCTTCCAGGGCTGTTGGTCAGATAAGGATGAGAAAACGGTAGAGTAATCTGCAATACAAAGATCGCATTTACTAATGTGTGACAATTGGTACGGATTAAATAATTAAATTCAACCATATCCTGAAATAGAAATGGAATGGTTTGGCTATGGACAGCTCCTTGTAAAGTATAATCAGTTTTAGGTATTCTGTCTGTCAAACAGCAGGCATATTTCTGTTGTGCCAAACACGTGCAATACAAACTATACGTAACGTGTGGCTTATGTTAGTTCCTGTGCTCCTAGTTGTTTTCCTCATTACTCTACCAAGACAGATAAGAGGCCAAATCGTAGTGCTACATTTTGTGAAGTCTTGCACAGCACCCTTAGTCAAAAGCGTCGTTAGTTAGTTAATTAATTAATTAATTATCGAGTAAAGCCAAGAAAGATGTAGATGTGTTGCTGGGTGAAACCGATTCACAACCTCGACGATACGGTCACATTCTTTCCTCGTTGACTAGCTAGAAACGCACTGCACGTCCTTTTCGTGTAGCAACCTTCCCTTTCAGTAAAAGCCAATGTCGATCCCTAGAGTGGAAAACTGCTGGTAGTTGGCACTAAATGTATACATGTCTATAGTCCAAGCAGCACAGCATGATTTGATGAGGTAATAGAGTTTACTCCTCTAGTATAAGCAATTCACATTCTGACCTAGTGACTGCAAACACAATGCACAAAACTCAATGCTCAATGGTCGATTGTGTACCTGGTCGTCTGTACTGCTGTAGAGTTGTAGCCATCATGTACTACTGCACGGCTTCCCGTCTCCTTGCCGGTGACCTTGTTCGCACTGCTAGTTATAGTGTAGTTGCAACTATAGCTATATAAATTCCTAACTACGGTATAGCTACCTAGGCGGTTGTTCACACTAGCGTGAACATGGATGCTACGTAGACTACTAGATATAGCACGTGACATCGTTAATTTCTCGTCGCACGTGATCGTTCGTAGGGTCTCTCAACCTTAGTTAGTTACACAGAGACAAAGTTTTACCAATAGCATGCGGCCGGAAGCTCCTTTGGATTGGAGGGGCAAAAATTTTCGTAACAGACTGCCGCCAATCTGTGACAGAAGTAGCCAGAGCAGCATGCACACACGCGAGTCAACTGCACCATCCACTATTATTTCTCTAGACTCGCAACTAACAAACTATTTTCTTCGATTATCGTCCAGTATTAGCGGGCGATGCCGATATTGGTGGGGGCCCCGGTTCCACCGCCCTCGCAATGTATCATCTTCCAGAGTTTCGTATAATTCTATAGATAGTGTACTGTAGTTAGCCCTTTCTACATCTAGACACTCGCTATTCCTGCCTACCTTACCTTTTCGACCTGTGTATGCATCGCGCCTTTCAGTAATACGCAGAGACACGGATGTGGCACAAAACATGTAACGCCAAAGAAGCCTCGATCTCGTAGAATAAAGTCCCGGATATAGCCACATAGTACGTAGTAACCTTAGACTCTCGACAGACCGAGAAGCAAGAGATGTCACTGGCTGAATTACCACTCTCTGTCTTGTCTTCCTAACAACGGCGTCAAAAAAGAAGGGGTTAAAATATTTACCCTAACCTACCCCTAACCCTAACCCCTACTGTACCCCTAACCTCCTACCTTGCTACTGTCCATTCACGTTTTCTCTCGCAATTTCGACGAAACGCACATATAAAGCTAAACATTTAGTTACTACAATTTTCATCTGATAAACAGACTCCAACTTTTCAGTTTACCACTTCAAACTAACAATAATTAATTCTGAGACCAGAACTAAATTTAACGGATGTGAACGTTCGCAATGTGGAAGGCATGTGCGTAACGTACACCAGACAATCTCCACCTCCAAGCAAATATGCCTCAAAATGGTGAATAACTGTGCTATAGAATGATACTGCATGTGTAACGGTAGACAAAATCCATGAGCTCACGATGTCAACCTAGAGACTACAAACACGCACGCACACGCCTTGTATCCCATTTATTAATTAGCCAATGTATATGTACACATGAATATAAAGTTGGATCTTTTCTTTACCTGTAGATCTTGATTCTTTGTCCTCGTCTCAGCCATAGATATACTGTGTAGCAAATAAGCGTTTCTTGCTGTCGACTGGTGAACGTATTAGGAGTTCGGCGATATTACTGGATCAGCCGGATAGGTGTAACTTTTGGTAGTCTGCCAGGAAAGTTCTCCGGAAGAGTCCAGAGGTGAACAATGCACTTTGTCTTCCACTTCCACTGCGGAAACCTACAAAACTCGATCATCTGCTGGTATAAGACTTCCGTGTAACTGTAAGCAATGTACCAAAAGGTTAGAGTAGTAGAGGTTGTGCTTTATTATATAGTTGATGGCACATTTGGACACACGTTGGCGGCATCCGTCAACTAGTTACTAAAGGACACATGCACGACCCAGTGATAAGGTTCAAGCAAAACTTCGTAAAATTTAATAAAAAATTCTGCCATTGTTTAGATTGCTGTTTTCTAGCAAAGTGAACTAAAAGAACCTTTACGCGGTTTAGCTATGACGCTCAAGAACAGAATATACTTAATTAAAGCAGAAGCCGTTAGAGTTGATTCAATTATTACGTCTTGAGACTTCGCTTCAAGTGATGGTGTGCAGTACGCAATCTGTTGTTATCAGGACGGTAGGAAACCTATATATATATATATATATATATATATATATATATATATATATAATATGATTGTGGTCACATCACTTGCATCAAAGCTGTGTTTTCCTACAAGGGTTAGAGAAAATTGGTGGATAAACGGGAGTGTAAATTTGACGCCTTCTACTGTACTCATTTTCGTTTGAACTCTAGAACACACCGCGCACTAAAGAAAATAATGCATATAGTAGCGGAAACGAATGTATCATACAGAATTTAGCCAGAACGCCAGTGGAATTGTAAGTGATGCCTTGAGCAGGCTAGATGCCGTACGTTGGCTCAAAGGCAGAAGAATCAAACGCTAAAGAGGTGATATGTTCACATTTAAGACGTTGGCACTGCACATGGTGCAAGATTCAGTTAGATGATGGCCGTCTCATTCATGGACACTCACACCAAGACCATACATAGGGTTAGGGTCCAAAGACTAGACATGCAAGACTTTGAGGGATCTGAAAGGTTCAGAAGAGGCTGTATCGAAAACACTATTACCAGAGCAACCGGAGAGAGTCTTACGAGCTGAACAAGCCATGGACTAGAAAGAGTCCAACTGTTACGAAGCCCACAGTCCAGCACAAACACTGCACCGTCTGTCACGAATACTTGCTGGTTCGCTCAACAGAAACTTTCAATTTGGAGAGCCCAAGGTAAGTCAGGAAACTGCCCTTCTCCCGAAGATCATAACAAGTTTAAAAGAAACCTGACAGATTAGGTTTCTAAGAGGGATTCAGGAGTCAAGAGAGAGAAATGTATAGTAGTGTAGTACTATAGAGAGGTATAGTGTGTAATGCTTTCAGCACAATTGTAATCTTGTGTTGTTCGGAAACGCAGTTGTTTGGTGACGTTTCATAACAGTATAACCAAAGTGACTAGCAATTTGCTCTGTATATACTATCATGTACTACCAATGATGACTATGATGCTGATTTCATTCGCTTACAAATGTACGTGTAATAAACATTGTTCTAAATATGCTGTCTAGCAACCTTTGTGTCACGTGTACCCCCATATGTGTAAAGAACACCTCTTCAAATACTACACCCACCATGGGAATGGCAAACAACCAGGGCAAATAAAAAGTATACAGCATTTGCCCACAAAGATAGGGAAAGGTCTATAATATAAAGGTCTATATTATACGAAAACCTATCAATTCCTTTGTGTCACACCCACTCTTCAACCCCTCGTTTTACGAAGAACTGCCTGAAACCGTTGTTTCCCTTTCTCGTAGTCTAGTAATTTCTAGACGCTTACATAGAGAACTGGATCTAGAGACTGACAGTAACGTAAATGCTGTCTTTTTGAATACAAATTGCTGTCAAGTCTCCGAGTGGTTTGTGTAGTCAAGATAAACACTCTACCGCGGCTTGAAAGTAAACCGCCAGTAATGATAAAGCCACAATAAGAGCAGAGGGTAAAGAAAAGACAATCAAAAGGCAACAGTAAATCACCGGCAAATCTATTGAACCACCCCATTCAAAAAATCCAATAGCAACATCACACGTTTAGACAAATACCAAACGTCCCAGATTGTAGCCAGCCACACTAGCTACCTAAATTCAAAGTTAAAAGGCAGAGCCTGCAAAGCAGGATGGGGCAAGTGGGTCATGGCCTACCCAACTTTTGAAAATTGAACTTCCACCAGCAAGTGAATTAGTAAATTTTTAAATTTATTGTGGGCGTGGCTTTACCAAGCAAGATCTGGCCCACACAACATCTAGAGTGCTCTGCTGGCCCTGAAGTTTGGAGACAATAGCATCTAATCAACCGAGAGGCAACACATCCGAGACTTGTATTCTGATCCTATCAGCACATGTTAGGACATACTAACGCGCTAGCAACAAGGTACGTGCACACAAAATTCAGTCGGATATCAGTATGAAGACTTCCACTTTATTAATGACTGCTAATGTCAAATTGTAGCGTAAGTCTCAGAGTCTACTATCAGAGACTACATTACTACCATGAAAGTTCATAAAACACAAATTTGTAATAAAAATTGTCTTGACTGTCTCAAAATGTTTACAATCGATAAACTTATGAAACGATGATTACATAACACTACACCTTTTTCCTGTCCGATCTCCGGAAAGTGCTTTCGTAGCTATCTGGTATTCTCTTTCCTCGTCAAGAACAGCCTGAGGTGGAAACTTGTGTTCTTCGATGTACACCAAGTTGTTACCTTCTATCAACGTGAATTCTGGCTTTGTCTTCAACGTCTCAAATTTGTTTGCTATCATGTCGAGACACCACATACGAAGCTGTGTTGCATGATAGAATTGAGCCGTAAGCAACAAACCTAATCAAACAACATAAAAACACTTGACACCATCAAGTTCAACGCTGATGATCGTGACAGACCGATTATGTTGAAATCGTAATCATATAGTACACCTCATAAGTGTTTCCACCTCTTTGGCTATATGTAGCTCGCATAGAGATACAAGCCGAGGAAGGCAGAATCGATCGGCGAGAGCAAGAAGGTCTATCGGATCTGTTTTACCTAAACGAGCTCTGTCTGTGTAGAGATATTCCAACAGAGAGAGAAAACTCTCGATTGATGTTTCCTTGATGCTAACCTATCTACATACAACAACATTACTCAACCACCACACCCAACATGACTTCGTTATTTGTCACCCTTCTTGTCTTGCTTTCAAGAAATCCACTTCTGGTCAACATGGCGGCCATGACGTCACATCGTCCAACTAACAGTGGAGCATGAACTGGAATTTCAACTTCATTGACAACAAACCACGTGTCGGCCAGAGCCACACGGTTAACAAACCGACTTTGTAACACGTCTTAAAAGCTCTCTCTAACGGCTGTTGTAATTCTAAAAGCTCGACCTTGATTTTCGCTTCGGAGGTAGCGACAGTAGCGTACCAACTGAGAGATGTGGAATGTCTTACCGAGAGACTCCACTTCGCCTAGTAGATTTGCATTGATACTTTCAAGGTGAAAGCAACCAATGTAAATGTATTCGAGAACTCGTAAGAATACAACAGGTTTCACTTCAGAAGAGCATGTAATAACATCAACAACAGGATACTGGTGAGGTAACCTACAATAACCAAAAATAATGTTTATAGCCATGATCAACAGCAGTTTCTAACGACTGCATCATCGCATTGTCAACAGTCACACACACACACACACACACACACACACACACACACACACACACACACACACACACGCACGCACACACACACACACACACACACACACACACACACACACACACACACACACACACACACACACACACACACACACACACACACACACACACACACACACACACACACACACACACACACACACAAGCCGAGCGTCAGCCAAGCGTAACGCCAACGTAACGTCAGCATCCTACTGTAAACATGTTAACACCTTTCGCCGAGACGCCATATACGTTCTGACCAGCATCGAGACGTTGGACTCAAGCTCTAGTTGAGCGTCAACGCAATGTAAACCGAAAATAGTCCGGTTTCTAGCTAGACCAATCGGCTGTCGCGCTTTTACTCACGTTATCGACGCCAGACACTGTTCGCAGCTGATATGGACGTTGCTGGGTCGCGCTCAGACATGTTACTGTATAAATCACTGAATTACAGCTTCTGACTACGTTAAAGTTATACGTAGGCTGACGCTCAACTTGCGTAAGTTACTGTAAACCATGCAGCCTTAAGGCCGGTTTACAGATCTCATTGGCCAAATGTAACGTTATGTAACGTAGTGGAACGTTAAGCACCGTAACGTAATGTAACGTAACGTAACGTAGATGCTATTCATAGAATACGTTCGATTAACGTCTTTACCTAATGTTGCGTACCCTAGCTGACCTTTGGTCGCGTCACTGTCTTAGCTATCGTACGATTGGTTAAAGAAATAATGAGCTGAATTGCTCAAAACCTTAATGATCAAGCGTTCCGGTCCTTTACCTCAAAATAGAACACAATCCTATTCCAACGTAACGTAACGTAACGTAATGTAACGTAACGTAACGTAACGTAGAGTATCGTAACGTCACTTGGTTTACAGACGACGCTCGCAATGTTGGGTTACGTTACGTTACGTTACGTTGCGTTGCGTCACGTTACGTCACGTTACGTTCGTCCAGCGTAGGGTGTGTGAACCGGCTTTGAAGACTACGTATCAGCATTTCACGTGTAACGTAAACAACAACTGATATTCAAAAATTCAGTCGACAGCACGAAAATTTTCAATTCAGTCGGTTGAACTTGCAACAACAAAAGCTACCAAGAGTAAAACATTTCATAACAGATTTCTGAACAATGAGTGTTTACACTTACAAGGTGAATGTTCCCAATTATAACCATTGTAGAAATGAGATCGGGTATCACAATCGTGAGTCACATCCGTAGGAGAAACTATTTTGCCTGTTTCGTCGACACCGATGTACCATTCCGAGTTTTTGTGAGATCGAAAGCGATAATAGCCATCGTTTGTTTCGGTGACCCGAAAAGCGTTGTCCTCGCCGTCCTCTACCTGTCAAGCAAATCCCAAGATATCGATCTTTTGTCGTATTCCGCATGTGCAACAAAGAACCACCTTCCCGCGAGCAGCTCCTTCTTTATGATGGCTAAGTACTTGTCGTCAAATTTGATGTTTCGTATCGTGTATACGCCTACATCATATCGTTGGGCAAAATCAAACTGAGCTATTGAATAAGAAATAATACAAAGCTAAACAAAATGATGAATTGTTGAGACCACAACCTTTTGCACTTTTTTTCTGTTTCCCAGTTGTGATAGTTCTGGCATCCTTCTTGACCAGCAGGTTGAGGCCGGAGCGCCTGCTTGTGATCGAGACACGGACGTTAGTCAAATTTTTGATAGTCCACGAACCCTAAGTAAACGAGAACCGTTTTCAGTTATTCACTAGACGCCAAGTTGAATTTGTGTTTAAACGTTAGTAGAATTACATAATTGTTCAAACAAAAATCCTGAACGAAAAAGTACATTAGCTTATCTAATAAAAATTAGCAAATCATAAAACTTGTTGACAGTTAGGAAAGTCACGTGTGTGGTGTGTGTGTGTGTGTGTGTGTGTGTGTGTGTGTGTGTGTGTGTGTGTGTGTGTGTGTGTGTGTGTGTGTGTGGTGTGTGTGTGTGTGTGTGTGTGTGTGTGTGTGTGTGTGTGTGTGTGTGTGTGTGTGTGTTTGTGTGTGTTTGTGTGTGTGTGTGTGTGTGTGTGTGTTACAATAGATTAAAAATAACAGAAGAAATGAAATTAAGTTAGACAAGAAAGAGAAACGACAAGCGAAAGCATAATTAAAAGGTTGAGACGAAAAACACGAGAATATTTCGTTAATTGAAGAAAGCCGTGCTGTTGCCATTAGAATCCTATAGACATTTGCAATTCGTTTCGATACTTTCCATTGGCTATTTGACGACTTCTAGACAAGCATGTGAATACCCAAGCGTCAATAAATTATATGTTAATAAATAATAAATTATATGTTAATCAATAATAAGTTATGTGTTAATCAATAACAAATTATATGTTAATAAATAATAAATTATATGTTAATTAATAATAAATTATATGTTAATTAATAACATGTTAATAAATTATATGTTAATCAATAATAAATTATATGTTAATAAATAATAATTATATGTTAATCAATAATTATATGTTAATTACTTACAAATTATATTTTAATTAATAAATAATAAATTATATCTTAATTAATTAATAATAAATTATGTTAATCCGTCATAATTATATGTTAATCACTTATAAATTATATCTTAATTAATAATAAATTATATTTTAATTAATAATAAATTATATCTTAATTAATAATAAATTATATTTTAATTAATAATAAATTATATCTTAATTAATAATAAATTATATGTTAATCAGTAATAAATTATATCTAAACTTACATTAACTGACACTTGTACGTCTTTCAATTGCTCTTGAATCATCCGAAATCGTTTGACTGATTCTATGGGCCATCGATGGTTAAAAGCATACAGAAGCTTGCCATTCACTTTTGTCTCATAGCATCCAGCTGTTGTCTCGATTGTCAAGACGAACCGTTCTCCATGTTCAAGTGGAAATCGAGCCGCTGTTGCTGTTTGTCCCCAAGTGTTATCCTTCTTAAAATTGAAGGTTACAAGTTGGTCATCAGATCGTATTTCCATGTGAAAAGCAATTCCACTGTCGTCATCAGTCGTAAAGAAATCAATGGAAAAGAGGCACGTGTCACTCGATAGCAGAAATTCGATGTAGACAATTTTTCCCGCAGTATTCGTCAAGAAAGGAGAAGAAATTGTAGAAATATTCTAGACAGACAGACAGACAGACAGATCAGCCTTTTATAGCTACTACAGAGATTTAGAAGAGCTCCAGAACAATTACACGTAGCAATAACCTTTCGTTGGTTTACGGTTCAATCGTTCTAGACAATGCCACTCCTAAATTACTCCGATTCAGAGTAATGTTTAACAACTCTGAAAACAACGCGTACGTGTACCGCGTCTGGGTACGAGGCCACTTAGCAACACATTTCTTTATCTTTTCTGGTCTTCTAATATTCATACATTTTAGCAAACAAAAACAAGACCACAATATCAATCACTAAGAAAGACAGTCGTATGTATGGTAGGAGACCATGCACTTACTAACTTATCTAGATGGTTTAGAATGGGGAGACGTACACGGCTCATTAACATAATTAATTAAGACTGTCTTGAGATGGTCTGGACTGATTTAGAATCGCATTCTATTTCTTGAAACTGTCTCAAACTTCTTTTTAAGTTTACAATTTTACTAAATTTCTCAAAACTTCCAAATCTCCTAGATCTAGTAAGCTTTTGTGAATTATTTTTATCAATCAATTCCAATATTACTCTTCAACGCTGCCATGCAGCAATTGTTTCTTTGTCAAGTTAACGGCTTCCAAATCAGGCGAATTGTTCAAGCTAGGCTGACCATTTTAGATTAGCGATAGTTCAAATCTGGCTGACTGCATGGCTTTATACTATCCTATATTGAGCTGGCCGGCTTCAAACGAGTCTGGCAGGTTTTTAAGTGCGGGACTAAAGTTATAAATCTGTCTCTAACATGTATATCTACTGTACTGTACTAGCAGCTAATTAATTAACTTATTTAAATAAGTATTTCTGTAAAGATATTCACCATTGGTAATTTAAAATTTTGTAGCGCTTTTTAGTTGCAAGAGACAACGCCATGCATAGCTAAAACGATAGAAAACCGTCGTATCGGTAAAGTAAACGTTTGCGAAGCGCCTGGACGCCAGACAAGCTTCGCATACTGTCATCGCCATGTCTAACAAATCTAATTAGTTAGACACCACAATTCGTGTCAATCTTGAGATCGAACGTTCACAAATATATCTATAGAGGCTAAATTACTTCCTCTTTCCGGTTGACCTCGCGAGAGCTAATACAAATATCCGGTTTTCTAGAGATGTAAAGTAAAAGTTAAAATACACTAGGTAAAGCTTTATTACCTCGTGAAAAGCCCTCTCGTCGTCCTGGACCACGTTTGGAATGCTTTCTTGGCGGTCCTCTGTCGCACTTGTGCTAGAAGCTGTAGCTAGAGAAGTGGGCAAACTAAGGTCTGTACAGACGTCGGTAACTACTGTAAACAATCTGTAACTTACGTGCGAAGTCAAGGTCTTCACTCATTGTGATTTCAAGTTGAGATCGTGCTCAAACCGTTTGTCGTTGTCACCCACAGCGAGTCGCAAAGGCTTGTGGTCACGCATGCTCAGTAGCTTGCACTAGATGAAACCACATAAACTTGTTTATTTAACTATCTGGGTAACTGCGTGAGCACGCCGAAATCTTGTGTGCTCGATAACTTATAAACCATTAGGCGTCTATCTAATTCTGTTATTGCCTTTGCTGATCATACCTTGTCAGCAAGGCTTCAAAGGTTCTAGATCACACTAACTTGCCACCCGGCAGTGACGTACTGTAGCCTTTGCACTCAATTATCGCAGACCCACTTGTACACATACGTACCACCCAACCCAACAGTGGCGTGGTGTCGATCACGTTGCAAAGTTAGCTAGACAACAGCAAGAGCCTGAACAACGGATGCCGTAGCAATTACTAAACACCTAATCTAATAAATTTTCTGTGCATGTAGCTTAGCTAACACACAAAAGATTGATCGACAGGCGAACGACACCAACAAGCTCAAACTATTGGTGCTTCCAAATCAACATAATTGAAGTATACCGTGTATGCACTGCAAGTCTAGAAGTGGTTAATGCATGCTCATTACCCAAGGCCCGGATTTCCGGGCTTAGGGTATAGTAATTGTTCGCTGACCTACCGACCGACCGTATTAATACTCGATTATGTATATACGTAACCGGATACGATATGTAACACTTGTAGTCTGTGAGAGAGACACGCGAGGCTAATTCTGCTATGCTGCATGTATGATTGTTGTTCAAGAGAGAAAGAACTCAGCAGAAAGACTGAACACGTGGTACGATACCGCGGTTGTAACTAGCAACTCAAATCCCCAGAATCAACATCACACTAGCTATGTACGTCGAGGTCTAGGCCGCTCTTGGTAACATTATACTATAGTATACAGCTACACTTGCCCGGAGCTTGCCAACTCTGATTTTATCACTCATAACTCAATGTCTCCATACCTTTTATATCTGTGCCATTCTACTCTAGTAGGTTTTGTCGCTAGCACTCCTGACGCCATGTAGTGAAAAGCAACACACTGCATGCAACTATAAATTAGAATGAACTCAGTCAAATCACACCGGCCGGTAACCCCGTCATCACTGCTTAGTTCCCGTATATCCATTTAACTAATCAACACACTACACAGCCAATACTACGTAGAGAAGAGGGACAGAGAGCAGAATAAACTAAGACAGTGTACGAGTAATGCTGATAAACAATAACCACTAAAACAATCTATAGACAGTAATTTTCTGTAGACAACCTAAAAACAACCGTCAATTTTTAAATCAGTTGACATTTGCAATAATTGTCTGAAGACGATTTCGATCTTGTATTAGAACTGCCATCGTAGAATTGAGATTCAGGACCAAGTACTACCCGATCGGGAGGAACAATTTCCCCTCTAGTGTTGACACCTATGAAGGACCTTGGGAAGGAAACAGACTCAAATCTGTAGTAACTTTCGTTTGTCTCAGTTACGCGAAAGTTAGAGTTGTCACTTTTACGATTCTAAAATATTATAAATCGTGTTGAAAATGAATTGATCACTCCAAATAATACGATACCGCTGCTAGTTGCTTTTCTGTAGTGATTGTCAAAAATTGCAATCTATATCTCTCGTTTTTCAAAGTGTATATATTTATTCCCTCTGGCTGTTTCTCGAGAGTAAATTTAGCTGTAAGACAAATTAGAATTAATTAAGACAAACGCTTAGTAACCTAATTAGATTAAAATGACCTTTTCTGTTTTGTACAGATCCAGCTGCTACTGTTGTGGCATCGCTTCCCACATAGACGTTCAATTCCGATGCCCTGCTCGTCAGAAATACATTCGTCCCATCCAAATCTTGTTCAGTCCACGAACTCTGATGTTAAACAACAATATAAAGTAATTAACAAACATCCTAACACGAAGTCAATAAACTGCGATTGGTTTAATGAATTAATTAATTCAAGTCTCAAAGTCTGTGAGATGAAAACCAAACAGGCAGACAAACGAACTGGTCTGCATGCGTCTACTTTTAGTTAGTGAGTTGAATAGTTAATTTATTTGCTAATTAACTTACATCTACATAAACTTGCAACAGATCGACGGTAGAAATTTCTGCAATTTGCTCCTGATTGATTCCAAGTCGCCTGACAGAGTCTATAGACAGACGATGATTGAAAGAATATAGATGTTCATCATTCACTTTGATGTCATAGAACTGTTCGGTTGTCAATACGGTGAAAAGAAATATTTCGCCAGGCACAAACGGAAAACTATCCGCTCTCTCTTCAACATTCCATACTCCGCCTGTTTTGGAGTTAAACACCGCAGCACGTTCATCAAATCGAATATTAATAGTGAGGGCGCTACCACTGTCGTCATCAGGATCATCAGTAGTGAAAAAATTCACACTAAATCGATACGGATTCTCTGACAATTTTCCGTTAATGTAAATACTTCTTCCAGGGCTGTTGGTCAGATAAGGATGAGAAAACGGTAGAGTAATCTGCAATACAAAGATCGCATTTACTAATGTGTGACAATTGGTGCGGATTAAATAATTAAATTCTACCATATCCTGAAATAGAAATGGAATGGTTTGGCTATGGACAGCTCTTTGTAAAGTATAATCAGTTTTAGGTATTCCGTCTGTCAAACAGCAGGCATATTTCTGTTGTGCCAAACACGTGCAATACAAACTATACGTAACGTGTGGCTTATGTTAGTTCATGTGTTCCTAGTTGTTTCCTCATTACTCTACCAAGACAGATAAGAGGCCAAAATCGTAGTGCTACATTTTGTGAAGTTATGCGCAGCACTTTTTAGTCAAAAGCGTCATTAGTTAGTTAATTAATTAATTAATTATCGAGTAAAGCCAAAAAAGATGTAGATGTGTTGCTGGGTAAAACCGATTTACAGCCTCGACGATACGGTCACATTCTTTCCTCGTTGACTAGCTAGCAACGCACTGCACGTCCTTTTCGTATAGCAACCGTACTCTTTCAGTAGAAGCCAATGTCGATCCCTAGAGTGGAAATCTGCTGATAGTTGGCACTAAATGTATACATGTCTATAGTCCAAGCAGCACGGCATGATTTGATGAGGTAATAGAGTATAAACCTCTAGTATAGCATACATATACGCGATTCACATTCTGACATAGTGACTGCAAACACAATTAACGCACAAAACTCAATGCCCAATGGTCGATTGTGTACCTGGTCGTCTGGACTACTCTAGAGTTGTAGCCATCATGTACTACGGCTTGCCGTCTCCTTGCCGGTGACCTTGTTCACACTATTAGTTATAGCGTAGTTATGCAACTCTAGGTATATAAATTCGTAACTACGGTATAGTTACCTAGGCGGTACGTTGTTCACACTAGCGTGAACATGGATGATACTCTAGTATGGAATGCGCACAAACGGAAGTTCGTTACGTGCGTTAGTATGTCTGATAAAAACGCATCATTTCAACAGCAGACATCACTAGTGTAGTCTCGCGTAGCCAGACCCTTTCACGCTACACGACTATGATCATCTAGACCTACTACGCATACGTTACTACCGTAACTAGGCTTAGATTATTCAAGGTCGCAAGCTTAGTTCTTTAACTACGCTATAACTACGCTAGAAGTTTCACGCTGTACTAGACCCTGGTTGGATAACTACGCTCTAGATATCAGTGTCAACACGGCCTAGTGCTTCTTTAATTAATGATACTATTTAAACACGTACTACTGCTCTCAGAACAGTTACTGCAAGCTAAACCTTTCTCTAGTGCCTCAGCTGCGGATCTAGAATTTTTTAATTTAGAAAGATGGAATTAATGGCACACTCACACAGTTGCCAATTTGTCACAAAATTATAATACTAGATATAGCACGTGACATCGTCAATTTTTCGTCGCACGTGATCGTTCGTAGGGTCTCTCAATCTTAGTTACACAGAGACAAAGTTTTGCCAATAGCATGCGGCGGAAGCTCCTTTGAATTAGAGGGACGAAAATTTTCGTAACGGATCGCCGCCAATCTCTAGCAGAAGTAGCCAAAGCAGTATGCACACAAGCGAGTCAACTGCACCATCCACTATTATTTCTCTAGACTTGCAACTAACAAACTATTTTCTTTGATTATCGCCCAGTATTAGAGGGGCGATGCCGATATTGGTGGGGCCCCGGGTCCACCGCCCCTGCAATGTATCATCTTCCAGAGTTTCGTATAATTCTATAGATAGTGTACTGTAGTTAGCTCTTTCTACCTCTAGACACTTGCTATTCCTGCCTACCTTCCCTTTTCGACATGTGTATGCATGCGCCTTTCAGTAATACGCAGAGGCACGGATGCGGAACACAATCATGCTGCCTCGATCTCCGGACCTCTGTAGAGTGAAGTCCCGGATATAGTCACACAGTACGTAGTAACCCTAGACTCTCGACAGACTGAGAAGCAAGAGACGTCACTGATTGAATTACCACGCTCTGTCTTGTCTTCCTAACAACGGCGTCAAAAAAGAAGGGGTTAATTAAATACCTACCCCTAACCTCTACACTCCTAGCGTAGCTACTAAAATTTTCATCTGTTCAACAGACTCCAACTTTTCAGTTTACCACTTCAAACTAATAATTAATTCTGAGACCAGAACTAAATTTAAAGGATGTGAACGTTCGCTTTGTGGAAGATATGTACGTAACGTACACCAGACAATCTCGATCTCCAAGCAAATATGCCTCAAAACGGCGAATAACTGTGCTATAAAATGATACTGCATGTGTAACGGTAGACACAATCCATGAGCTCACAACGTCAACCTAGAGACTACAAACACGCATGCACACGCCTTGTACCCCATTTATTAATTAGCCAATGTATATGTACACATGGATATAAAGTTTGATCTTTTCTTTACCTGTAGATCTTGATTCTTTGTCTTCGCCTCAGCCATAGAGATACTGTATAGCAACTAAGCGTCTTGCTGTCGACTGTTCAACGCATTAAGAGCTCGGCGATATTACCACCAATCTGGATCCGCTGGATGGGTGTAACTATACGTAGTCTGCCAGGAAAGTTCTCCGGAAGAGTCTAAGGGTAAACATTGCACTTTGGTCTTCCACTTCCACTGCGGAAACCCACAAACTTGATCATCTGCTGGTATAAGACTTCCGTGTAACTGTAAGCAATGTACCAAAGAGTTAGAGTAGTAGAGGTTGTGCTTTATTATATAGTTGATGGCACATTTTTGGACACGCGTTTGCAGCATCAGTCAACTAGTTACTAGAGGACACATGCATGACCCAGTGATCTGTTCAAGCAAAACTTCGTAAAATTTAATAAAAAAATTTCTGCCATTGTTTAAATTGCTGTTTTCTAGCAAAGTGAACTAAAAGAACCTTTACGCGGTTTAGCTAACGTTCAAGGACAGAATATACTTAAAGCAGAAGCCGTTAGAGTTGAGTTAATTTATTTTATTACGTTCGCTTCAAGTGATTGTGTGTAGTACGCAATCTGTCTTTGTCACCACGGTAGAAAACCTAATATGATTGTGGTCACATCACTTGCGCTGTATTTCCCTACAAAGGTTAGAGAAAATTGGTGGCTAAACGGGAGTGTAGATTTCACGCCTTCTACTGTACTCATTTCCGTTTGAACTCTAGAAACACACACTAAAGAAAAAAATGCATATAGTATGTAGCGGAAACGAATGCATATCATACAGTATCTAGCCAGAACGCCAGTGGAATGGTAATGTGATGACTTGAGCAGGCTAGATGCCGTTGGCAGAATCAAACGCTAAAGTGGTGATATATTCACATTTAAGACGTTGGCACTGCACATGGCGCAAGATTCAGTTAGATGATAGCCGTCTCATTCATCGACACTCACACCAAGACAATACATAGGGTTAGAGTCCAGAGACTAGATGTGCCAGACTTTGAGGGATCTGAAAGGCTTAGAAGAGGCTGTATCAAGAACACTATTACCAGAGCAACCGGAGAGAGTCTTACGAACTGAACAAGCCATGGACTAGAAAGAGTCCAACTCTCACGAAGCTCACAGTCCAGCACAAACACCACACAGTCTGTCAAGAAGACTTCCTGGGTCACTCAACAGAAACTTTCAATTTGGAGAGCCCAAGGTAATTCAGGAAACTGCCCTTCTCCCAAAGATCTAAACAAGTTTAAAAGGAACCTGACAGATTAGATTTCTAAAAGGAATTCAGGAGTCAAGAGAGAAATGTATAGTAGTGTAGTACTATAGAGAGGTACTGTAACAGTGGTATACTGTGTAATGCTTTCAGCACAATTACAATCTTGTGTTGTTCAGAAACGCAGTTGTTTGGTAACGTTTCACAACAGTATAACTAAAGTGGCTAGTAGTAGTAGTAGTAGTAGTAGTAGTAGTAGTAGTAGTTGGCCTGTGAGAAGGGTGCCTCCTGCTGGCTGACCGCAATCCCACTAGAGCAACACGGATTCACTTTGCACAAATCTGCGTTTCGGGATGCCCTGTGCCTCAGATACGGTTGGCACCCGTCCAACCTCCCAGACATATGTCCATGTGGATCTAAATTCTCAGTAGATCACTCTCTGTCATGTCCAACAGGAGGATACCCCAGCATCCGCCATAACGAGGTCCGCGATTTATTTACCAACTTGTTGACAGAGGTTTGCCACGATGTACACAAAGAGCCCGTTCTGCAACCTCTCAACGGCGAGGTGTTTCAAAAACGCTGTACTACCTCTGACGAAAATGCCAGACTTGATATTGCTGTCAGTGGATTTTGGGGTGGGCACTTCCAACGAACTTTCTTTGACGTCAGGGTCTTCAACCCTAATGCCTCATCCTACAAATCAGTGCAGATCCCGTCATTATATAAACGGCAGGAACAAGAGAAGAAAAGGCGATACGAGGAACGAATTAATAACGTGGAGCTTTCATCGTTCACGCCAATCATTTTAGCATGCACTGGAGGATGCAGTAAACTGACGTCTATTTTCTTGAAAAGACTAGCCTCACTTTTATCGGAAAAGCACCACACCGAGTACAGCACAACTATCAACTGGCAGAGATGTCGACTGTCATTTGCACTCCTTCGGGCCTGCGTGATGTGTTTGCGAGGATGCAGGTCCAAGCTTCACAGAACCTCAAGGGACTTCAACATTCTGCTGGAAGCAGCAGAAAGTAGATTATAGAAGACTGTTTATCTCAAAGTTGTTACAACCTAGAAACTTGTTGCTATAGAGGAAGCTTTTACATACAGTAGTAGTATTTTGAAAAAAGTAGTAGAGATTTTATTATTATTAGTAGTAGTAGTAGTAGTAGTTTATTCAAGTAGTAGTAGTAGTAGTGTGTTAGCAGATGCCGTTTGATTGTTCAAATACACCAGTTCTCTCAGTAGTAGTAGTAGTAGTAGTAGTAGTAGTAGATGCCGTTTGATTGTTCAAATACACCAGTTCTCTCAGTAGTAGTAGTAATAACATACAACACTATAAGTGACAGATATACGTAGTAGTAGTAGTAGTAGTAGTACTGTACATGACATAGTAGTAGTAAAAGTTGTACTATTGTATATGACAGTAATTGTTTAGTAGTAGTAATAGTTTATTGCCATTCGCTGTAGGTTGCCGTTTGTGTATACGTAGTCTGCTATTGTTTCAAATACACCATATCTTCTCAGTAGTAGTAGTAGTAGTAGTAGTAGTAGTAGTATGTCATGATGTGGAAACGGAGCCCACGTTGCAATCACTAAGTGGAGAGACGTTCTCTTTACGTTCAAGCAGTCGAGATGATGATGCAAGATTAGACATTTCGGCAAGAGGTTTTTGGGGAGGAAGATTTGAGAAGACATATTTTGATGTCCGGGTGTTTAACCCCAATGCCACCTCGTACACATGTTTTGAAGTTGCATCATGCTATAGAAGACAGGAACAAGAGAAGAAAAGGAAATATGAAGAAAGACTGAGAAAAGTAGAAAATGCTTCCTTTACACCTATTATCCTTTCTTGCACTGGTGGCATGAGCAAGCTTACAACGACATTTACCAAAAAGCTGGCCTCAATGATATCTGAGAAAAAGGACACTCCATACGGTAGCGTGATCAACTGGCTAAGATGTCGACTCGGGTTCGCACTCCTAAGAGCTTCCATAATGTGCATCAGGGGCAGCAGGTGCAAACGCTACGTCAGGCCGGAAAACAATATTCTCCTGGCTACGTCTGAGGGGCACCTGGCCTCCTCAGCTTAGTGACTTTACTGTACATGACATAGTAGTAGTAAAAGTTGTACTATTGTATATGACAGTAATTGTTTAGTAGTAGTAATAGTTTATTGCCATTCGCTGTAGGTTGCCGTTTGTGTATACGTAGTCTGCTATTGTTTCAAATACACCATATCTTCTCAGTATATTACTCAGCAAAAGCATCCACCGGTCATTCATACTCAGCAGCCTTTATCGGCAGTTGTAACTCCACGAGGGATTTATCCTGCAAGTTGCTAAAAACTTTTGTCTCTTCATTTGTTGCAGAGGAAGCAACTGTATCAAGTAACCATCCAGACTTGATTGTTCCTGGTGAACTTCAATCTCGTGAACATCTGAACTCGATTCTTCCTGCAAACAGCACTATTTGTCTAACAACGTCTAAACAACATGACATTCAAGTCATCTTCGACTCTTCTTTGCAATCACAAATCAAGGCTTCTGCCAGTCTTCAAGACAAAGTATGGCTAAATACAATTTCAGCTCCTTTTGCAGGTTCATGGATTAGGGCAATACCCAACCCTGTCTTCAGCCTTACCATGTCTGCACAGGAGTATATTGTTTGTCTGAATCTTTGGCTGGGCATTTGCTTATTTTCTCTTCCACCTTCCAGCAGATACTACTGTGGTTCCATTTGGACAGTCACGTAGATCATGTTCTAGGCTGCCACAGTGGCTCCCTGAGAAACAAACGTCACAATGCTTTGTGTGACATTATATTTCATTGTCTCTGGATGAACAACTCAGGAACTCGACGTGAACAACGTTGTACTAGTGAGAATCAATCAAGACCAGGAGACGTCTTTCACCCTGACTTTTTGCAAGATCGTCCCGCATATTTTGATCTCTCTGTCAGAAATTCTCTTCAACCATCTTATATTATCTTTCCGCCAACACAGCTGGTACTGCTGCAGCAGCAGGGAAAATGAAAAAAGACATCGCCATCTTTTGAACGTTGAGTGTACTGGTTTTCTTCTATCCTCTAGTGGTAGAGACGTTTGGTCTATGGTCTTCATCCAGCCTCAAAGTACTCAAAGACATTGCTAGGAAGACTACCATCACCAGTGGACTTACTATTAGCAAGGCCTCAACCTACTTACATGAATGTTTATCTGTCTGTTTGTGAAAATATAATTCAAAAATGATTTTAGCGTTATTAGCTGTTAGCTTTGTTTCTGATAAATGGGACTCATACATGTATGGTTAGAGTTGTATTATGCACTCACATTTAGATGGTGGGACTATAATTATATTATAACATTGAGTCTATATATATATAGTAATTTGCTATGTATATACTACCATGTACTACCAATGATGACTACAATGCTGATTTCATTTGCTTACAAGTGCAAATGTATTAAACATTGTTCTAAATATGCTGTGTAGCAACCTCTGTGTCACATGTACTGCCACACATGTAAAGGACCCCTCTTCGAATACTAGATCCACCACTGGAATGGCAAACAACCAGGGCAAATAAAAAGTATGCAGCACTTGAACACAAAGATAGGGAAAGGTGTATATATGAAAACCTATCAACCCCCTTGTGTCACACCCACACTTCAACCCCTCGCTTTACAAAGAACTGCCTGAAACTGTCGTTTCCCTATTCTCGTAGTCTGGTAATTTCTAGACGCTTACATAGAAAACTGGATTTAGAGACTGACAGTAACATAAATGCTGCCTTTTTAAATAGAAATTACTGTCCAGTCTCCCAGTGCTTTGTGTAGTCAAGACAACGACGGGTTCAAGAATTTTTGAAAGAGGGAGTTCACTGTTAGTAGTTATTTATTGCATTACTAATTTTCTTTTCTAATGAAATTATATAAAATTATTGAACCATGCCTATTGGAAAAGAAGGGGTTTCAACCCCCTTAACCCCCTCTGGATCCGGCCCTGCAGATAAACGCTCTACTGCGGCTTGAAAGTAAACCGCCAGTAATGATAAAGCCAAAATAAAAGCAGAGGGTCAAAGAAAGACAATCAAAGGCAACAGCAAATCACCAGCAAAACTATTGAACCACCCAATACAAAAAATACAATAGCAACATCACACGTTTAGACAAATACCAAATGTCCAAGATCGTAGCCAGCCACACTAGCTACCTAAAGTCAAAGACAGAGCCGGCAAAGCAGGATGGGGCAAGTGGGCCATGGCCTACTTAACTTCTGAAAATGAAACTTTTACCAACAGGCTTTTGCTGAAAACTGCCAGAAATATGATCCAAGTGAATTAGTTAATTTTTACATTTATTGTGGGCGGGGCTTCACCAAGCAAGACTTGGCCCACACAACATCTAGAGTGCTCTGCTGGCCCTGAATTTTGGAGACAGTAGCATCTGATCAACAGAGAGGCAATACATCCGAGACTTCTATTCTGATCCTATCAACACATGTTAGGATGAACTAACGCGCTAGCTATATGTTACGTGCACACAAAATTCAGTCTGATATCAGTATGAAGACTTCCACTTTATTAATGACTGCTAATGTCAAATTGTAGCATCAAGTCTCAGAGTCTACACTCAGAGACTACATTACTACCATGAAAGTTCATAAAACACAAATTTGTAATAAAAATTGTCTTGACTGTCTCAAAATGTTTACAATCGATAAACTTACAAAACAATGATTACATAACACTACACCTTTTTCCTGTCC
Organism: Corticium candelabrum; assembly: GCF_963422355.1. Taxonomy (NCBI): domain Eukaryota; kingdom Metazoa; phylum Porifera; class Homoscleromorpha; order Homosclerophorida; family Plakinidae; genus Corticium; species Corticium candelabrum. Next base: position 7,866,613 of record NC_085091.1, on the reverse strand, counting down.
GATCTCCGGAAAGTGCTTTCGTAGCTATCCGGTATTCTCTTTCCTCGTCAAGAAAAGCCTGAGGTGGAAACTTGTGTTCTTCGATGTACACCAAGTTGTCACCTTCTACCAACGTGAATTCTGGCTTTGTCTTCAACGTCTCAAATTTGTTTGCTATCATGTCGAGACACCACATACGAAGCTGTGTTGCATGATAGAATTGAGCCGTAAGCAGCAAACCTAATCAAACAACATAAAAACACTTGACACCATCAAGTTGAACACTGATGATCGTGACAGACCGATTATGTTGAAATCGTAATCCGTACGCCTCATAAGTGTTTCCACCTCTTTGGCTATATGTAGCTCACATAGAGATACAAGCCGAGGAAGGCAGAATCGATCGGCGAGAGCAAGAAGGTCTATCGGATCTGTTTTACCTAAACGAGCTCTGTCTGTGTAGAGATACTCCAACAGAACGAGAAAACTCTCAATTGATGTTTCCTTGATGCTAACCTATCGACATACAACAACATTACTCAACCACCACACCCAACATGACTTCGTTATTTGTCACCCTTCTTGTCTTGCTTTCAAGAAATCCATTTCTGGTCAACATGGCGGCCATGACATCACATCGTCCAACTAACAGTGGAGCATGAGCTGGAATTTCAACTCCATTGACAACAAACCACGTGTCGGCCAGAGCCACACGGTTAACAAACCGACTTTGTAACACGTCTGAAAAGCTCTCTCTGACGGCTGTTGTAATTCTAAAAGCTCGACCTTGATTTTCGCTTCGGAGGTAGCGACAGTAGCGTACCAACTGAGAGATGTGCAATGTCTCACCGAGAGACTCCACTTCGTCTAGTAGCTTTGCATTGATACTTTCAAGTTGAAAGCAACCAATGTAAATGTATTCGAGAACTCGTAAGAATACAACAGGTTTCACTTCAGAAGAGCAAGTAATAACATCAACAGCAGGATACTGGTGATGTAACCTACAATAACCAGAAATAATGTCTATAGTCATGATCAACAGCACTTTCTAACAACTGCATCATCGCATTGTCAACAGTCACACACACACACACACACACACACACACACACACACACACACACACACACACACACACACACACACACACACACACACACACACACACACACACACACACACACAGCATTACGTGCCTCTTAGTGACAGTCAGAAATGAAGGCGCTACCTTACTGCAGTCATCTAATCCATGTAGCTCCAACTGAACACCAAACATCTTCGCAAAGATCATCGAAGATGCACAAAGAATAATACGATGCGCAGAAAAGATTTCTGATGCAACATGAAACTCGACATCTGCACACAGAGGGTTACTGATCATCTGCTTTAGATCGATCTCGTAAGTCGATGGAGTAACAATAACATAGAGACGTGGACTAATGTCAGAAGGAAGTGGTGGAGAAGGCCGTTGAAGTGTAATACTCATACCACCTCTGCTTGTAGATCTCATTCTGTCCAAACAACAAATCAGAGGTCATGGTAATGCTTAATAGACGTCACTGTGTTGTGGAATGTAGACTGTTCTAATAACAGCATGTAGTACAAAATCAGCAAATAATTTAATTCTATTGTAATTGTGTCTTGATACATATTTCTACCTTTACTTTGGGAAAATCAACTTTACTTGTGCCACTTGATGCTAATTTAGAACACCCACTAGCTATAGGGCCATCGTGCTATACTTTAGCCATTGTGATGTAAGGTTAGTGAAAAACAGACAGACAGGTAGTATTTAGTTGCTTTGCTTAGATGGTGTATAATAGTTCAATGTTTGAAGATATATGTAATGACAGACATACAGACAGACAGACCGTCTGGGGATGCCCATTCCTCTGTCTGATTGGTCCGGATCATGTAACTGTGACACTCAGCTGGACAACAGTGGTTATCACCTGCTGACCTGCAAAACAGGAGGAGGGCCAGTTTGATCCCCTGACACCATTGCTGCTACTTGGGGAGATTGCCTTCGAGACGTACATGCACATTTCAAGCAAGAACCAAGACATCTTCATTCTAGCTCTGATTGTAGACCCGATCTTGTGATGTTTGACTCAGCTTCAGGGGCTAATGTCGAATTAGATATTTCACTAGCTCATCCTTGAAGCTCAAATACCTTTCCCAAGTCAGCTGAGATTGATGGAGCAGCAGCCAAGCGACGAGAAAAGAGAAAGCACTCTAGATACATGAAAGAGAGACTTCCTAGTGGCATGTCTGTTTTCCTGATTCCTTTGGTCTTGGAGCACTACGGAAGATGGGGCAAAGAGGCATGAAAGTTCCTTCAAAATTTGGCAGACCAGTCGTCAGATGAATTTGGTCGACCCAATCCTCCAGAATTCTTAGATTTTTGGAGGAAAAGATTTGCAATCCAACTGCAAAGATGTAGTGCCAGCGTCATCAGAAGAAAAGCGTCAGCACTCTGTGCAACTGAAGAATTTAAACAGGACTCTAGCAGCACCCAGTTTTTCAACCATTAGTTAGCTGAAAGCTGGGTAGTAGTATAATTTTTTAGCTGCTATGTGTACACATATGTGTATTTTCATGTAGCTTGCAAACTTTACTCTTAGCCTTTTGCTGATATGTACTATAGTTTGATGTTCAAAATATATGTATTGACAGACAGACAGACAGACAGACAGACAGATTGTTCTATTTGAACGCTTACTCTACCGATAACAAGCGCTAACTTTATGCAAAACAATAACAGTCAATGGACAAAACGTTAAATGTCTATCAAATGTAAAATCATCAAAGTTGTACTTGGACAACTTAGACAACTTCTCAAAAATCACTCGAGAGTTACAAGACTGTTGAAATACAGACAGCTGCTTCCTCCATCTATCTCAAAAGTCTGCTTCGCTGTTCCTTCCACGTTCATCTTTCAACTTCTTGGAGATCTTATTTAAATATTCTTCAGCCATAGGGCCCCAAAAGCCAAAGTGCTCAAAAACCAATGGAATACATGGTGTGGTGGACTTGGATATGGATTGTTGTTGACCATATTTGCCACCTTTCTTTGTTCTCGCATCTCTGCTGCATAGGCTGATCTCTTGGCAGCTGATTTTAGGGTCTCGCAAGAATGTGGATGAGCCATTGAAATATGCAAGTCTGTTGGGGAATTTTCAGTGGGATCGTATGTTGCTATATCCAGTCGGTTTTCTGAGTTGATATATCTGTTTCTAGGCTCAACTTGATGAGGAATGTTTAATTCATCTAACTATTTAGCCAAAGTCAAGACGATTGTATTATGTTCCCACACTGGAACCTCGGCAAACTTGCAGGTTAATAGATGGTAACCATGTTCATCAATACTTGCACCACAATCACACTTGGTAACAATTTGAGAAAAAGGTAAAGGAATGGCAAGTCTCAAGAATGCTGCCAACCGAAATTCTAAAGATTTAAACAAATTTTGGTGCTGAAGGGATTGTTTGAAGCCATGAACCAGCTCCACGGCCATGACATGACCTTATCCTTGCAGCATGCTTGACAGAAGATGTTTGCATAATACATGTTGCAGCGTTCTCTTCAGAGCTTAGGCAATTTTGAAGTTTTACTGGATTTGCCAAAAATCCAGACAAAGTCTGAGGTGTGAGTGCCTCTCCATCCGATCCTACAGTGGCAGGAAGGCTTGCACTAACTCACAAAGATGCTGATAGAAAGGAGGTGGGCTAGCACAGTTGATTAGATTGTCACATAGATCGCTCTAGATAGAAATCTTTGAGGAATTTGGCATGGTGAATTACACCATGATCCTACAAAGGCAACAGTGGAGATTTGCATCACGGTTGTAATGTCAAAACCTCCCAACTTGATCTTAAGAGATGTTTGTTTCCTTGCCAGCTAAAAAATGTGCTCAACCTTTGTATTGATGCGACCGTGTCTCTTGATAGTTGGTCATGAATATGAGAAGCTTGATTTAGAATGAGAGGGCACAAATCTTGCTAAATAATTCAGTGTAGGAACATGACAGTACCGAAGTAGGAGAAGTGCACTCTGACGATCATTCAAGGTGAGCAATTGAGAACAGAGAACTTCGCCTGCAGCTGCTGTCTTGTTACATCTAGACTGGACGTACAAATCATTGCCAACAAGAACTACAAGAATTTCAACACCAGAAGTTACTAGAGAAACTGAGTAGCTGTTTGTATTACTCTCTTTGACTGAGGCAAATATACTTCACACTTTCGATCACAAATCGTCAGGTTGATGGATCGAAGTTCATTTCTTAGCTCATTTAGAACAGACTCATACTGTTGACTGTAGCCGACAACAAAAATTTCATCAAAGTAAGCCAAATAGCAAGGTCACTGTGCTTCATTTGAAGCCTGTTGATGTCTGGGTGTATAGACAAACGAATAGAAAGGACCCAAAGGATCTTTCCTTGGTGTAACCCCTCTTCTGGTGGGATAACTGACACAGATTTACCGTTGAAGTACAGCAATGGACTAGTGATGCCATACATTTGTTGGACATGAGCATGGACTTCAAGAAAGTGAGCTACCACAGCATTCAAAAGTTGTTGTCTTGAGATACAATTGAAGGCGTTGGAAATATCTGTTTTAAGAACTCCCAATTCTGGATCCGACTCCAGTAGCATTCGAATGTGGTGGACTAGCATTTCTGATCCTCCTGACAGACCAACAGACAGACAGACAGACAGACACAGACAATTAAACAGACAAAAAGACGGACAGACAGACAGACAGACAGAACTTGGTCTGACTGTCTTCGAGAGTTAAATGTGCCACAGAGCCAGCCACAACATCGCTATTCAAATTCAAATGATAGACCAGACATTGTGGCATTTGACCCCGACAAGGGTTGCAACGTTGACCTGAATATAGCTCTGGCACACCCTTGCAGCTCTGATATTTTTCCAAGGTCATCTGAGTCAGATGGGGCTGCTGCAGAAAGAAGAGAAGAGAGGAAGAAGGCAAAATATGCAAAGGAAAATCTACCAGGTGGATCAACAGTCAGTTTCATTCCCTTAGTTATAGAACATTTTGGATGATGGGGTGAGATGGGAAAAAACTTTCTGGAAAGGTTAGCCAAGAAGTCACGTGATGAACTTGGTCGACCTAATGCTGCTGAGTTTCTGGACATCTGAAGAAAAATTCTCGACTCAACTTCAGAAGTGCAACGCTAAGGTCATCATGAGAAAAATCTCAGCTTTGACAAATGACATTGACTGCACTGTAGATTGCTCTACCCAGTTTTTCAGTCACTAAGTTGGCTCCAGGTAGTCTGCACTGTTCTCTTTTAAGTGTTACATGTTTGTTTGTTTTTAAAATCTAGTCCTAGTAAACTCTCGTAGTTACAGAACTTTATATAGTTTCCTTGCTAGCATTGTATTATAGATGTATGTTTGAAATAAATGTTATTTGACAGACAGATAGACAGACAGACTGATCATATTGTAATTCTGCCGTCACAACAAAATCATCATGAAAACATGTCTCTAGTAGATGACCCACATAGTCACTGTCGTTTTAAGTGTACCCTTGTGTGTGTGTGTGTGTGTGTGTGTGTGTGTGTGTGTGTGTGTGTGTGTGTGTGTGTGTGTGTGTGTGTGTGTGTGTACTACAATTGAGAGTGAATAGTACGAAGATGCAAAGATCAAATGCCAATCCCAATATAACAATCTCAACACATCACATCTAGATCTCCAACTGTATTATCACTGCTAGTTACTTGACCGTGTGCAAAAAACAGAAAACGTCTGCTCACCTCTTCCACGGAAAACACCCAATCGACTCATTTCGAAGTAAAAAATACAAACCAGCACGAACTGCATTAGTGAAGACTTGCTGCAATGATGACTGAGTCATCGCACTCGTTTCATAATATGCTACACATCCTACACAAATACGTAATATAAATGTAAATTGCGAAGCAATACTACGTGTCAATCACCGAGCTGCCGTGCCATCTTGTGGCCATCCTGCCAGGGAATGTGAGTACAGGCGCTCCCTTCGTCTGCCCTCATATCACACTTGTTTCCAACAAGAATGACCGGCACATCAAGAGAAAAGCGACGCAACTCTGGCATCCACTTTTCCTGGCAACTCATCAATGATTGGTGTCGAACGAGTGAAAAGCAAACTAGAAAAACGTCAGCTAGAGGATACGCCAGCGGCCTCAATCTGTCGTAATCCTCTTGCCCAGCTAATACAAAATAATACAAATCAATAAACTTCAACGCCACAACATACTGTATGATTAGCTGTTTCCTAGATAGCCTCTTTATCTTTGATTTTATTACTACTAATGTCATGAAAACTAGGGGCGTACCTCAGGCATTTTATGGGTCTGTTCTTTAGTGCTCTAGTGGACATCCAGTCATATATCAGTTTAACATGCTCTATTCTAGTGAATCTATTAGTTGCCAGATCTATTGGATGACATTTGTAAATATGTATGGTATACATGTAATAATGATATACACCGCACATTATACGTCAAAGAGTCTTGGAGTCTAGATCTGCATCTCGAATGTGGGACCCAGGCCAGCACTTCAGCAACTACAGCTTTTGTGTATACAGCTAGTGCAAATGCAACTATAGAGTGTATGCCTAAAGTTTGCAATTTATATTATACAGAGAAAACAAGTAAAACCTCTGACTGAAATGGGTCAGTTCGTTCGCACCCCCTAACCCCCTAAGCACGCGCCTAAAAACACGAATTCGCTTAATCGCTTTTCTGACAGACAATTGTTACATACTAGCAGCTGTGACCATCCTACACATGAGATACAGTATTTTAGCAGGTAACACAAGCACCTACAGTAAATACTAATTAAAGCTCCTGTAGCCTGTCCTCCTCACTGGCTGATAACAAGATGCTTTTTTCGCTGCATCTTGGAAGACAAGTGATAGCAAAACATCCAATAGTGCATGCACCATTTTATATGTAACATCTGGACACAGGGCTCAAAAATAGGTCGTCAAGTCGTCATTTGACGAGTAAATTTTACAACTGACGACTAGCGTTGCAGTCTAGGTCTTCAAATGATGACTCTAGCAGACCAAGGCTAGTTTGTAATGACTTTCTCGGTGTGCATGCGGATAGCTGTACTGTACTAAAACATCCGCCGCTTTGACGCTTGCATTGGGACATTTGTCGTACAAAGACATGTAGGTGTTGTAAAAATTATACAGACAAACTGCTCATATCCCGGATAATGAAATGGGAGTGCGAGAGCCATCTCAGGATTCCAACAGAGTAAAGGCATGAAGTCTGTGACTAGGGAACACGCGAGGAAGTAGAGACAATGGTAAATCCTGTAGGTCAAAATAGGTAGATATGATTTTAGTACAAGAAATAGACAACTTCTGCAATGTGATAAGTGGAAGTCTGGTTGAAACCTCGCCTTGTGTTTTGACAAAGAGAGGTTATACTGCATATGGTACTGCATGCGTTTAATCACTATCTTCCCTGCCTCCACAAAAAAATGTCCTACTTAGTAGCTCTCGTCGTATCCATTGGCTCAGCGGTAATGTGTTGGATACTTTGGTTGCATGCCATTGTGAACAGAATACTGCTGTATGATTGCACTACACTGAATTTTAGAGGTCGTACAAAATGGTGCTAAACACCATGATTAATATCAACATGATGTCCTAGACTAAAAATTTTGATGATGTAAAATTTTTGGAAACTCGTTAAATGACAACTAGTTGGACCGATTTTTCGAGCCCTGGGACAAAGTCTGCCATACATAGTACCAACAACCTTTAGTATTTCTAATAAAGCCATCAGACTTCAGCATAACTGCAATACAGTCGGGATGCATTCTACACGCTGTCAGTGTCGTATTAGAAGCAAATCACTTGTACATGCAGCCAAAAGACATGAGAGTGACTAACTTCATGCAAATCTGATATATAGTATTCTATATTATATATGTTGTGCCCTTCCATAATGGGCAAGTGAGGTCTTTACTCCCATCTGGGTGCCCACCAACCCAGCAGGTAAGCCCAGCAGGGTACATGTTTCTCTGTAGTCCACACGACGATCAATGACTAGCCAATTCGATATAGATTGCAGGCATTACAATGACCGCAAACTCGATACAGCATGCCTAGTGGATATCAATGACCACAGGAAAAGCACTGAACGTCATCGTCAACGGACCATTCGCCAGACCACAGAAACTCCCCAACGACTGAAACGAGTCATAGTCTCATGGATAAAGCTAGAGAAACATGAGAAAGAAAGACAGACAGACAAGTTTCATAATTTACTGTCGTCACTGGGGTTTGAACCTCCAAACCATGGAGTGGTAGCCATTGTCGCTAACCACTAAGCCACGGCAGTGACATATTGCTAATATAATTCATGACAAGTAATACATAATTGACACAAACACCAAATGCTCACATGCAAACATACCCTACTCAATCTTGTCAGTTGATAACTAACTATTATATAATAATTAATTAATTACCTTCCTCCTTTGTCTGGGACACTAATAATAAGCCTGGGATCACACTTTGTCCCACAGAACCCAGAACCGGAAAACAGTTCTAAGCCTCCCAAATACGCTAAACAGTCATAAAGCATACCAAAAACGAAAACAGCTACTAAACATTTACACTGGCATACATAAAACCTACTTAACAAGTTCACAGTTACAGCATATCGAAAACAGAAACTAAAACTTTTAGTAAACAGCTAGACATGCAGCCGTCACTGACACTGCACTCTATGTTTCGCCACCTACCCGTATCCCACAAACCAACGTCCACTGTGTATCCGTCCACCGTCATCCCCTTGCTTAGGGTGTCAAATACGGTTGGAACATAAGAGACGGGAGCGGAACCCAACGTGAAAGCGAACAGCAACGCCGTCTTTCCTACGCCCGCATCGCCGACAACCACAAGTTTCATTTTGTAGCGCATCGCGTCGCTTGCGAGCTCCGTTTACTCCCTCATTGCTACAGTACCGCAAAACTCCAGATAAAGTCGAATGAATAACTACGCATGCGCGTGGACAAACTGATGACGTACCCATCTGTTTTCAGACTGTACAACACACTAAGATATTGTACTATTGTTCAAGGTATTTTTAAACTAGAAACACTAAGAAACAACAAACCCTACAAAATAACAGTCTGTTAGTGATACATTGTAACTTAGAAATTCGTCCCTTTTCTAGCCTTCCAGGCAGTTGATATTAAAGAAGTTTATGCAACACTACATTGTAACAGTATCAACAAAAATTCCTGTGTAACTCCAGAAATACAAACCTATAGAAAGCAAATGATACAACGTGACACACACCCACTCATCGCCAACTAACAAACGAAATTCATATATAATCCGTATCAATAATTAATTCTCCACATTATCACTTGTCCATCATCAGCGACATTGTCTCCCCATTTGTAAGTGTCTCCACCAGCCATTAGAAGCTGATAGCGTATTTTGATGCTCGTTTGGTCGTCAGAGATTTTCGCACACGAAAACGAGCGTGACTGAATCAGCCCGTACAAATCGTCCTCCAGATTCACGACCGGGCTCTTCGCTCTTTGTTTGTTTACGAAATCCCAAGGAGCCTCGTATCCTTCATTCAACTCCTTGTCTGTTGTCGTGGCGTCTTTGTGCTCTTGTTCGTCACTACTAGCACTACTGATTTCTACAGTTGCACCAGTTTTCAACTCATGCTCTCGTGACTCCGACTCTGATGACTCCTGCTCTCCTGCTTGACAAATCTCTGCCTGCTGCTCTTTGTCCGCACCAGACTTCAACCGCTGATCGTCGTCTTTCTGTTCGTCCTCTTTTCTTTGCATGGCAATCAAGTCAATATAACAGGAAGAATTTTGAGACATTGTACTTGCTTTTCGCAAGTTGCCACTCAAGTGGATCTGATTATCATTAGACACGAGAAAGCGCACAGCTGAATCGTTGAAGTGATGAACGCTCAACACCGCTTTGCCACTCGTTTTCGGGATGCCCTCAAGTTGAGCAATAGGAAGTCCAACGATATGACCACAAGACGTGCCAACTAAGAGATGGCCGTGAGCTGCAAATAGACACGTGACATTACACGTCACTGCACGTGTGCTCCTACTAGACGATTCAGATTGACGTTTGAAGTAGCCGGGATCTAGAATGCACAACATCATACTGTTAAATACAAACAAGCAACTGGCTACTTTGTTGCATAAAGTTTCTAAACTAATATATATATATATATATATATATATATATATATATATATTACTAATAAATAATAATTGATAATAAATAATAAATAATAATTAACAATTAATTAATTTATACACAAAAATCCTCCATACACAAACAAACCACACAAACACTACTCTATGCCTCCATTCCCAGTTTTCCCTCCACATTTTCTCATGTGCCAGAAACAAGTGCGTTCTCACTATTGGTGCCTCCAAGGCATACTTCCCTCCAAACACAGAAGATTACTAATTTAATCAAAAACAGAATCCCACAATGTGGGCAATAAATAAATTTAATTATTTGGTCACGTGGTATGCAGGAGGCAAAGCCAGATGTATGTCACGTGACCAGCCTGCATTACTGTACTAACTATTATAATTATCTCTGCAAGTTATATTGACCACAACTACAAACGTGCAGCTATCTGTTGCTATCTGTCTCTATAATGTCTGTACAGCTAAGTCTGCTATTAGTACTGCCAGTCATCTGATCTATAACCGACCCTGATTGCTGGTTGCCTCAACCTGACCCAAGCAGTACAGATAGATCAGATGACTGGCAGTACTAATAGCAGACTGTTAGCTGGACAGACTTTATAGTACAGTGTACCACTGCAGTACTGTCCAGCCCATGGTTTCCTGCGTAGTACACAGGAAATCAGCCATCTGGCAGGGGAGGGGATCGTGACAGTCTAACGGCAGCTCCTTATCCTTTGCCACCTGCAGTACTGTTTGTATGTTACTAACATGCTGCTACAGTTGCAACCAACTGATCAACACAAGCCCTACCAAGGCTGTGAATCGTTCTATTCACTGCAACCTCTTGAACAAACTGCCGCGTCTCGGTATAATACAGACGAACAGTCGGCGAATTGGAAAGAGCCAACCATAGACCGGATCCAACGCCAACCATAGTGTGGATGACTACCATTTCTGCAGCGTCCACTTCAATGATGTCCTACAAGAACAAACAACAAACATATTTACAGCATATTTCTTTGCCCCTTCATCGGTATGATTAACTAGAGCTTAAAAAGTCAACAGTGCCCAAACACATGCAACCAACATGTGCAACTCAAGAAAATACAATTACTCCTTGTATCTAGTATCTATAAAGCTCAAATTGTGTGTGTGTGTGTGTGTGTGTGTGTGTGTGTGTGTGTGTGTGTGTGTGTGTGTGTGTGTGTGTGTGTGTGTTCGCGATACGCAGCCACGTCTTTTGTCCGTTCGCAACCGAAATTGGCACTCACACTTGGCACGCAAAGCAAAAGGTTTGCGTAAAAAATTCTAAAAAAATTTGCAAGGGGTCAACCACCACATAAATTTCTTGATGACGCAAACGATACAGTCCAGTTCATTTGAACACACGCCCAGTCCTGTGTAGACTGTACGTGTCATCGTCCTTTGCAAAGCTTCGAGCAATCAAATTTCTTGCTGATGGAACCTACTCTTCTAGTGCTTTCGTTTCTCTCCAAATTCTGATTGCATTTGCACCGAATCCAACCTACACGTTTTCTGCAGCAAGCGCTACACGAAAAGTGTGTCGACTTCTATCAAAAAAAGTGCAGAGAGCAAGACTAGAATTCATTCAGCACATCCGGGATGAAGGACAGGGCATGTATCTAGTTTACTAATAAAAACGGTTTGGTTGGATAGTCAGACGTAAAATTCAAAGTGTTTTCCAAAACACATATGGAACTTGTAGTTAACTTTACCAAATGTACAACACAATGCACACAAATCTCATCCTTCACGTGCATGAATACTGTACTCCTTGATGATTACCCCACCCCAATGGCTGGCCAGAGTCAAAGGTCAAGTATGGGATGGGGTCTTACTCAAAAAGTGACCACTAAAGTTATTAATCGACGGAAGTGATTGATTTGTTTAACTTAAACAGCATGTTGCTATACTAAACCACCTCCAATATCTAAAATATAGAAACCTAATCTTCTATATGTATCTGAGTCATCAAACCTTTAACACGTGGTCGATAGGCATGCATAAGTTGAAGAATTTCAGCATCTCTACAGACACAAATCTAGTAAACAGGCAATGTGGAAAGCACCAATTAGCACTAACTAAAGCCTGGTTCACAATATGACGCCGACGCTGAGTTGAGCGTCAAACTTCAAAGAAACCGCCTCGACGTTGGCGGCATCCTTTGATGTTGACGCCGACGTCGACGCTGGAATAGGATTCATTTCTATTGTCGACGTCGACGTCGGCGTCAATATTGTGAGCCAGGCTTTAATTAAGGACTAAGAGGTGTGAAAATCTTAGAGCCTTGGCCAAAGTAGGGGCTGGAGCTTACTTGAGCACTGGGGTAATAATAAGCAAGTACAGTAATATAACAATTGCTGACATGACCAGTGCTGTCATAGCAATGAGAATACAACATCTACAACCCCGGGTTATTAATTTCAGCAAAGGCAGTTGGCCTACCTGATCGTAATGCATATACTTGCAACAAACATAACATCAATAACTCAACACTGCAAGTACAAGCAGCAACTATGATCGAGAATCTTCACTGCCACGAGTAACTTATCTTATCAACAGTTAGTCTACTTTATCCCTTCGATCAAAAACAACAAGAGCTTGAAAGCCAAACAGTCCTAAAACTTTAAAAAAAATGAATAGCCTTGAAAACTTGAAGAAAACAGCTAAGACATTACTGAAGAATAAGGAACACACAATTAGTATCATACAACAGCAATTTACCCATTCATCTTTAGCAATATAACTCAACAACATTATAAGTCTCAACACATCGTGTAAAGAAACATTTCGGCCACATGCGCTAGTACATTGCGCCCGCATACACCTTTGATTGTTGGTAACCAACAATCAAATTAAGACATTTGACGCATTTGCAGAACAAGATATGCTTACGTACGCTTTTAACTGATTAAATGATAAATTCTATCAGAAGCGTTTGTAACTTTTTTGATCGGGACTTCTAACTTCTAGAATATCTACCTTAGATCGCAAATTGCAAAGCTTGCTGTTTTGTTCAGTAGCTAAAACACTTATGCACAACTTACTCATAGTTATCAGGCGAGCAACGCTGCTATACCGTGACGAAGAGGGTTTCTCGCCATCACGTGTAACATCACGTGACATCGACAGCATGTCCGTGATTCCACGGAAGCGCAGTGGACGCCGAAACAGATCCGAACGACCGATGCCGATGCCAATACCGCTCGCCTCCTTATCCTTTAAGTACTGTTCAAGTGCGACAGACCACGCAAGAACAGCTGTTTTTACCACACACCGAAGGGGGCCCTGTCATAAAAACTGGACTCAACTGTAACTTCTCGTTGCAGTTCTTGTCACTTCCATCAGTTATGATCAGCGCATGAAGCCAATGCCTTTTTACCACAATATACGTTAGCGCGCGTCTCTGAAATGTTGCATTAACGCAAATCTCCGAAATGGCCCTTTAACAGTGAAGTCACTAGGATGTTTTCAAAGTGGGGCACAACCAAACCTCAAAGGCCGTGGCTCTAGAAACATGGAAGTTAGATTTCTTTCTTGGCTAAAGTGTATGTTATTTTGAGTACCTCAGTCAAAGCCTTTCGCTAAAGGCACACTCGTCTTTCAAACGCTTGTTGAATTGCACCGTCATTCTCAGCCCCTACTCTTGCTATTTTACAAGCAAGTGCTGCGTGCGTGCGTGTGTGTGTGTGTGTGTGTGTGTGTGTGTGTGTGTGTGTGTGTGTGTGTGTGTGTGTGTGTGCATGTACCTGCATGCCCATCAAACCACAAAATTTCTCCGGTTCATTCTCATCAAGAACCGCAAGCAACCAAGAATACCGTGTCATCCAGTCTGCCATGAAGGAAACCTTCGCTTGCCTTCCTTCTATTACCTAACAACCTCACTCAAGTTTACGGCCAAAGAATCAGTACATTACAATTCATTGAAACTGCTACCAAAAGACTCGAGAAGAGATCTCCAACATTTCATCATGAAAATGTAACTTCGTAGTATAACAAAACACGCAAGCACACGCAAACCTTGCATGCCGACTCTCAACATTGCAAGGCAAAGTAAAGCGCGGCACCACACCGCCTTTGGCTCTAGTGAATTGTCTGTTTAATATCTAAATCATGTGTAGGGCGTAGGATCTGGACAAGACTATACAGTGTACACTATACATATAATACTATCAGATGTACAGGATCAGGGTTCTAGCCAGGCATACTAAGGGGTGGCGGGCTGCCACGCCATGTGAACAAACATTCCAGTTGGAATTAGTGGCTGTGTTCACTACTACAAGGATAGGAAACACACAAGTTCGCACTACTCATTGTTCAATTTGACCTTTTACAGAGAGTGCTAATTATGGCCTCAGCCAGTGTGCTATTTACTATGTCCGTGTTGGGCTCTCTAACAAATCTTATTACAAAGCATGATGACTAAATGGGAAGCATCATGATTGAATTAGAATGTGGTATTTCTATACAAACATACTTGTCCCTTACAAAATATTGATATAAAACAGCTAATTCTCTTTCCGCAAAGGTCATCTTAAAACTGCCAAGTTATTCTGACTAGGTTGATTAATAAGCAGAGGAAGTCACAAAAAACTCACCAGGGCTACGCTTTTAACAAAACCATAACCATGTCAAATCCAAACCCCTTGCAAAAGACTACGCCCCTTTTAGGAAGCCCCGCCCTGCCACCATGCTTTGCTGGAAACCTGGCTAGAACCCTGCAGTATATAATCCTGTGTATACAGTATATACAAAATAAGTTATAGTGCACTAACCTTGATAGTTAACGTTTCATCACTTATGATGTAAATAGTGCAACCCGATGCACACCACACTTCATCGCCAACAACTACTATACAATTGACTGCTTGTAAACTCAAATTCATATCCGCCTGACGAGCCAATGAACCTTTAGAGACACAAAACCAAAAACAGTAAGCAACCTAGCTCAAACACCCAGCAATAGAGTAACACACCCGAACAACGTTCATCTGGAACTTGCTCCACAATTTGACACACTGAAGAAAGAAAAGTTAATCAACACCTGATACTACATACCGCACAGCACACAATCTCACTGCGTTCAGCTGAAAACACCGTCAGTGTTCCACTGCCGAGACCAACGTACACACGACCACCAGTAGATCTAAAAAATTGAACACAACTGCATTGATTAAATGCTATCCTAACAACGACGTTTGTTGTCCTTACGCTATACTTCTGACGGATACGTGAAATGGTAGTTGCAGCAACGGTTTTCGTTCGCTTCGATTCATTTGTGCATCAAACAGCACGACACTGGGAATACAAACAGCAACATATCGACAAAAATCTTGTACCAAGCAAGCAATTACAGAAATGAGAGCAGAAAAAAAAAGGAGATGACAAGCAAACAGACAAGACAGTAGACAGACAGGAGACAGACAGTAGACGGACAGTAGACGGACAGTAAACAGACAGTAGACATATAGAATGACAGTAGACAGACAGTAGACAAACAGTAGATAGACAGTAGACAGACAGCAGACAGACTGTAGACACACAGTAGACAGATAGGCACTCTTGCAGTAAAGAGAAAGCAACGAGAGTTGCTGGCACGACGTCGTGTAGGTCTGAGTACAAGAATGTCGCATACCCTTCGCTCCTTGTCCCGATCCACATTGTAGGAGTAAAATTGTAACGTCCGCCCGTCGTGTCTTGCAGTAGAACTGGAGCGATGCAAAGAGGTTCGGACATACAAGCGGAGAAGCTCTCCAACACACGTGGGTATGGCTTGCTATCAATAAAAATGCTGACAAGGCCGCTGTCCTCTTTCTCGTCATAACTGCAAACCCATATACAAGGACCAGTTGAATAGCCAAGCAGAGGTGGAGCAAGCACACGACTGATAGCAGCACAACACATTTTGATGTTCATGGCGGTCGGACAAGCATGCAGGTTTGTCAAGAAAAGTGGCAGTGATCTGGTCTCGGCAACCGATGCCTCGTCTGTATCTTCGTCGTCATTAGCATCAACTCTCAACCAACCAGGATTGTTTTGCTTTGCTAGAAAAACACGTCAATCAACAGAGAAACAAACAAAGAATTGCTTAACAATACTCTTCTTGATAAGCGCTATGTGAATGGCAGTAATCAGCTTCGCCTTTGCTTCGGGTGATTGCATTAGAAATGTGCACACACTCTCATCGTTCCTAGAGAAGTAACATTAGACTACTACACGCATAATATTACAATGGTATACCACAACAATATACTACAAAACTACTACTGAAGTTCAATGCTTACAAAGTTGAAGGTACACTCCAGACACTGTGCAGCGTATAGTGTGCAGCTTAGTGTGCAACTGAAATAGCGAGATCCAGTGATCGAGGAAGTTTGCAAAAGTGTTCCTGTGTAGGGATGAGTGCCTTGTAAACTATTAGAACTCGATCGACGACAGTGTCCATTGCCTTCAATGACAAAGAATCTCACAAAATCGATTCTCTCTAATGTTGCCAGACGGGAATAAATCAGATGAAAAGAAGGTCAGTCTGTAGACAGTCTGAAAATAGCACGATGGTTTCCACCATTCTTGGAGCGACAGAAACAACAGAGAGACCATTTCCGGGAAGGTGATTGCATCAGTAAGACTCGTGTGATCCGACGGCGTGCAAAAAACGCTTCACTTGGCGGACAAAGTTCTTGAAACGGTCCCGTCAGTTTTTAAGTTATAAAACGTTCTCAGCGTACATGTGTCGGGTTTGCCCAGATACCCAACTTGGTTAGTATGGATTTTCCATTAGCGAGTGAAGGCAGAGCCAGCAGCCTAGCAAATATCTCCGGAGTGTGACTTTAATAGAAAATGTGAAACTGTAAAGTTTACGTGTATTTCTCAGGAGCCGTCCATAATTGTCTCCATTTTTGCAAACGTACAAACTGTACGCTGAGAGGGAGGGGGTTGACGGTGGTGTATGCTTTAGAAAATGTACATTCACGCACATGCGCAATGCTGTACACAGATATCTATACACAAAACGATCTTGTCTATGCAGCTAAGACCCACTGTCCATCTGGTTCCCAGCAACCCACAGCAGGAATTCACAAACGTTTTCATGTTTGTGAACAGTGGAGTACAGAGTACAATAGTACCCAATTTGCAGGAAGTGCGTGTCACAAACATTGCTAGAGGACTCTAGAACTTGAGCAACTACAGACCAAGCTTGCAGAAGCAGAAACAGCAGTATATGTGCTGGCAAGACAAGCTCCTATTTTTTCGTAAACAAAGTTAATTTGTCCAATTGCAAGCAGCAACATGCAGTGAGATCCAAATTCTCAGCAAATCGCACCAATGTTGAGCTTCCTCCATCACAGATCTCAATGTGCAGTCAGCCTGAATAGCAAACGATGAGCACTAGCTAGTGTTGTGCAAAGAACTAATGCAATACTTGAAAGCAAGAGACAATCATACGTACTTTATTACCAAACTATATTGAGCTACATTTCTCCTTACGTTTTCAGGAGGGAAGGAGAGAGTTGGAGGAAAGCATACTCTTTGTACACTCATAAACAGAGATAATTATAGACTACCTCTTAGTACATATGATACCTTAAGGGGGAACTCACACGCAAAACAAGTTGCTCTTGAAAATAGCCTTGCTTTCAAAAGTTCAACGGTACCCTAGTTGCTAGCCAAAGCGACTCCGTAAAGGAGCAATCGCGTTTCAAATGCTCCCAGACGAAGAAGGTGCGCGAGGCATGATGTCACTGGAGGTCGACCTGGATCGTTTTGTATTGGAAAAATATAGATTAGCACAATGCGACTCTCTACATCAAATCGCTTGATTGGAGACAACACTTGAACATTCACCTTCACTGTGAAGTAGGTGCAGCTTCATAGCGATAAGAGGAAAATGCTGGAGGCATTCGCTATGACTTCTCTTGCTCGTAGGTCTGGAACCTCGAGGATACATCGCATCAACTTCCGCTTTGATGTGTAGTGCTGTAAAACGACTGGAACAGGTACGAAACTACAACGCTCTTACATCTGTCATAACCCTAACCCTAACCTGCTCACTAGCTCTGCTATAAAATCTCTCTCAAAGCAATCCAACCGATATTACGCTTACTCTAGAATGTGGTCCGACTGCCTTCCTATTAGCCTCAAATGCAGAATCCACTCTCAACTGCGCTCGATCTAATGGAAATCTAAACAGACTTCTTTCTCCGTTCCCGGCACAAACTTTACAAGTCAACGGCATTAATAATTAACCTTAGATATCTCGAATCGGAGATAGGAAACTTCAGATCAACTAGAAGAGTCGTAAACAACTAGTAGGAGAACACGGCAAAGCGGAAGTTGATTAAAATCCTTACAATATCACTCACAAAAAATTGTAAATTTACATTTACATTTACTTGGTGTGTACGGTACCTTGGTGTTGGCACGAGAAGATCCAACCGTGATCCTTGTTGAGCAATTACTTTCTTGTCAACGTCTACCATGTTGATCTGCAGCTGCTTACACCACTGCTTGACCTTCTTGTCATCCAATATCTGTTAATTACGATCAATTCAGAGTATAAGTAACAACATTTGTCTTTACTTGTCACGCAGTTTACAACCTTGTACTTCAGTTTCAGACAAGACACAAGACTGGCAATCTGACTCACAATGTCAAAATCATGCAAGAGATTGGTCTGCTTTTGCCGCAACTCGTCATAAGCAGCATCTAGCCCACCTACAAATAAAATTAGGATCAATGACTCTACTAGCATTGTTACTGCTTCAATGCCATCATTGATAAACCAGGCAGTACGACTGTACGTTGACGATAGGCTAATGTGTTGAACACAATACAACAAACTACATTCTCATTACATATAATGCCAAGACTTAGTACATTGTACAAGTACATAGTTGTCATAAGCCACTGCACAGTAGAGAAATCAACAAAAAACATTAAGCTACTTTTCAGTTGTGTCATATGCTGGAAATCAAGTAGTAAATCTACAGTAAAGCTCTAATTTAGGTGCTCCATAAAATAACTACGGTGCCTCAGTTAGAGACCCTAAAATAATTTGCCCACAAAAGCACTTCAGTTAGGACAGTCGACGCCTAAACAAATACAGCTACTTGTGTCAAATCATCAGACATTGTATATTTTTGTGACACCACTGCAGTTCATCCACCAATAATGGCATTGGTAGCAAACAATAAACAGTATCAGATACATGAAGTAATTCAAGACTGTACTGTACTAACTGGTTTCTACACACTGTCAAAGCCAACGCTACCATTTCAAACAAACGTATAGAAAGTGTCAAGTCAAAAAATTTGTGTGAACGAATTAAAAGCACAACAAAACACATAAATGATGACCCCATGTATTCCTAAAAAAATTATGTAACTTGCAATGCATCTCCACTTTCTATTCTTGGTAAGGTTTCTGTAGACAAACTTACCTTCATCAGGATGATAGCGTGACCGACGTTTCATCATCTCCTTCTTCTTAAGTACAGCATAATCTACATCCACCACGTGAACGTTGCTTAGAGGCACCATCCATTTGAACTTGTACTTTCCCTTACAAGCAAACGAGCTAACAAAAAATGTTACAAAGCCATCCACAAGCACACGATATACTAGCAACACCCAACCTTGCAGGTTTGTGTGACTCACTCTTCACAAGAGATGCACAGATGAGAACATCCGAAAGCAAAAACAAACAGCATGTTCTGTTTGCCAACTGACCCTTCTTTATAACCTAAAATACACACAAAGTAGACAACCATGAACATGATCGATAATTGGCAAGTGAAGTGAGTCTCTCTCTTGTCATGTCAATCAAAGGTCACAATGTTTATTTATTTATTTATTTATTTATATGTGTATATGTATATGCATGTCAGCTATTTTCATAACAATTTACGGCCGAACGAAGACGGATTGACATAATGACAATGCCAATCGAATGCAATTTTAATTGCAAACTAAAATGCCCAGACTTCGCACGTCTACAACATCTTGACTGGAGTAAATTTTGATATGGTTAGAAATCACATACCGTTGCATCTTATTACATTGTCTAACCTCTTCTAGAAAATGAAAGCAAAGAACAAGACGTATGCATATCAGACATTTCACTGCACAATGAGTGAAGCTTGAGACTTTGTGTAACTTAAGTAGTAGACATGCCATGTGCAAAGTGTGGATGGATACGGACAAACCAAGGATGTCTAGTTTTTCCGGGTAATTTGAGGGTTAGGGTTAGAATTAGGATTAGGATTATATTTGTGTGAAAGAATTAAAAGCACAACAACACACTTAAACACTAACCCTAACCCTACCAATAATACTATATGTAGCAGCTCTTCATACTGTTTGAGCACGCCTGCAATGACTTCTGCTCATGACTCACTCCAGAGTCTAACCATTACATGGACTAGACCGTCACTGCTGTGTCCCTATATGTAGTTCATGTGCTGTACCAACTGTATTACAGAGCAATAAAACAATACAGTGGCTGTACACATTGCCTCAAGCCTTTAATAATACCTTGAATAGAAATAGAAACCATTACCTGTTGCTGGACAAAATCTTGCTGCACAAAGCCTCTTCCTGGAGCCTGAATAGACTAACAAAAAAGACAACCACATGATTATGCCACATCTCCACAAACGGCTCTATAAGACTGACCTCTTCAAGGTCAACCATTCTCTTCTCAATATCTCGAACACAAAGGTATGACTCGATGGCACGTTTCTGCTCGTTCAGTGTGCTTGCAACAAACTCCAGTTGAGTCAGTGCCATTTGTAGAGGAAATCTATCAGGATGCCCACTTGGTGTGTGCTTCACCATATCCTAAGGAGATAATAATCATTAGCATGTAAATCATTCCCTAGCAATAATATATTCAATGCAACTCGATCCACAGCCAACCAGCAACTTTATTTACTAGTTAAGAATGCAAAGGATTGTTGGGGCGAGCTTCAGTGAGAACAGACAGATCCGAGATGCAGTGATTTGTCATCGCAGAGAACATGCACGTTTATGTGCTAACATAAATTTCTTAGTAGTTTTATGGTTCCAGCCTGTTTGCATTCTCGTAGTAGTACTGTGGCGTGCAGCAATCAGTTGTGAACATCTTCCTCTCTTGATGTGTCAGCTAAGAACAATGTATGTAGTAGACACGAACCGATTTGAACATGTACCTCCGCGCAAAGCAGAATGCAAACCACGTTGTTGTGTGTATCTACGCTCCTACCAATAGTTTAGCAAAGAAATTTATCTGTAAATTTGTCCGCTTCAAATCAAACTGCTACGATCAAGTATTTCATTCACATGCAGGACGCGTGCGTTCGGACATCGCAGAGAACATGGCTAGAGCGCTAACGTAAATTTCTTTGTACAAGCGTGTTCTCACATTTAGTTGCATTTTTGGCCGCAGTCATCAAGCCATCTCTAGAAGCTCGAGTGTGTTTGCACATTATTAGTCCCCTGGAACTGGCACGCAGCAACCTGGAGAGATGTACAGCTATTACACCTACACCTGCATTGTGACATCACACACCATCATGTCTGTGATTGGCTCAAAATCAACGTTATTTCTGGCTGGTCGGTTGCAAGACCATACGTACATACCATCACACACATCTCAACACAGTACAGTACCCATAGAAAGGGTCTCGCCCCAAATTAATAAATAATAACAATTTGATGATTGATAGTAATGCCATTCATCTACTTATTAATGTGTGTTGAGTCCTAATGTTTGCTGGTAAAATTAGCAAGACTATTGATAAATGAAGGTAAACTGTTATACATATATACCCGTCCCTACTCTTGTATCGCCCCATTATCAAGCCCCCATCCCCAACTTTGGCCCAGTGTCTAACATTATCGCACCCCAGCTCCACTTAATTGGTGTTAATTGATGTTAATTGGCACCCAGTGCATGGCATTCTCAACATGGCTTAGTAGTGTCAAGAACAGCAGTGGGACATATTGGTCCCTGAGTAAGAGGTCAAACGTGTCATTTATGGTAACAATTTGTCTTTAACATTGTGCACATTCTGGCAAACATGCTAGCCCCATACCACCCTGTTGCAACAAATCGTGCTGAATTGGATATACGAAGGACAGCCATCAGAGATGAAACAATCATGAAGTTGTTCTCTGTTGTGTATTTCAAATGTGGTGGACAGCTCACAAAATGAGGAGCTCCTTCATCATTTTCGATTGAGAAAAAGTAAACTGAAACACAAAGCTGCAAACTTGTTGTTTACTGACACTGACTCTGAAGGAGAATTTGAAGGGCTTTAGTAAATCTGAGATGACAGAGGATTAGTAGACAGGTAATAGCAAAGGTTGTTCTAGCAACCTTGAGTTGTAGTAATTAGTCAAACTATTCTGCAAATTAGCACATAAAGGTGGCATATCCTCTAGCAAGACGCCATCCCATAATTCAAAGGCTAAGGACGTGTCACAGGGGTGAGGTGATACAAGAGTAGGTGCAGTAGAAGTGGAAGCAGAAACCATCATTTGCACAAATGTGGAAAACTACATGACGTCTTTAAAAGAAAGTCAACACATTCGCTAAGCAATCATTCCAAAGTAGGGGTACAACCACAAGTGACCAACCACCCAACAGTAACAAGCGGTAAACTGCACACAGCAACTAACCTGCAAACAACAAATAAATTGTGGAAAGCGTTGAATCGGCTTCAATATGAGACTCTTGATGTCCAACTTGTCTGGAAATCTTGACTGACAATCCTATCAAAATACATTCCTTAATTTAATTCCAACTATGTGTTTGCCATCATTCCGACAATTCAACGCTCAAATCAACCTTCAAAAATTTCTGAAACGAACTGTTGTCGTGTTTTGCTTGGTTGAGTGTCTCCATTGCTGATTCAAAGTTGTTGACAAAGGCAATGTAATCGTTTAACACCATCTGACGAGCAAACTACACACAGCAGTTAGCACTCAGTCAACAATAGAACACAACAGGTATTTACACACATCGACACCAATGTTGATATTAAATTTTGCAAGCACCTCCAATGTATTATTATCATGTTAATGAAAGGGTACAGTATATTCGAAGCACAACACCATTACACTAAAGTCCATTCACAAGCTAAATTTGCCAAACTTATCAGTCAAAACAAGTGGCATGAGTGTAAATTCAAACCCACCTACCACTGCCTTATTATTCTCAATGCAACTTCTTCTAATGTCTCTTCTTTGCAGCTAGGGTTATGCTGGCACAGCTAACTACAGATGTCCAAATGTTAAGTATATGTAGAGCAAAGAATCAACGATTAGATCAAGTTACTAAGTCACCAGACATCAGCATGGTGTAAAGAAAACTTCTCATATGGCATACTCATTGAATGCTTGTCAAGTACACTTGTCTATTACTATACACATTCAATATGCTTTACACTGAATTCAGGGTTCTAGCCAGGATTTTTGGAAGGCGTAGCGGTATGGGCATGGCACATGAGTCTGGCACATGGGCATGACATGTTGGTGTTGTCTGTGCAAATTTTTGAAATAAAAATTTATGCTGGCTTGGGGAGTGGTTTAGGATCATACCTTTTGTAAAACGTTTGCTTTCGGTGTACTGACTGAAACTCGGCTTCTACAAATCACACTGAGGCAGACTGATAGTAGAGTATGGATTATACATTAATACTGTAATTTAAAGAGACATTTCGGAGATTTGCGTTAACGCAACATTTCAGAGGCGCGTGCTAACGCACATTTACGACAAAAACCAATAGCTCCATGCGCTGATGAAAGTGACAAGAACTGCAACGCGAAGTTACAGTTGAGTCCAGTTTTTACGACAGGGCCCCTTTGGTGTGTGGTAAAAACAGCTGTTCATAAGTGGTCTGTCGCACATGAACACAACTGAAAGGATAAAGAGGCAAGTGGTATTGGCGTCTGGATCTGTTTCGGCGTCCACCGCGCTCCACCGACTGCTGTCGATGGCACATGATGTTACACATGATGGCGAGAAAACCCTCTTCAGTGTCACGTTAGAAAGCGTTGCCGGCTTGATAAGTATGAGTAAGTTGTGCGTAAGTGTTTCAGCTACTGAACAAAACAGCACGCTTTGCAAACTGCGATCTACGGTAGACATTCGAGAAGTTGGAGCCCCGATCGAAAAAGTTACAAATGCGTCCGATAGAATTTATCATTTAATCAGTTAAAAGCATACGTAAGCATATCTCGTTCTGCAAATGCGTCAAATGTCTCAATTTGATTGTTGGTTACCAACAATCAAATGTGTATGCTGGGCGCAATGTACTAGCACATGTGGCCGAAATGTACCTTCAACTACTAACCAACAAATCCAACTACAATACTACAGGTATACTGATAATGAGGGAGAAGGTGGAGACTTGTCAATCATGAGTCTGTATAATACAGACATATACAGACTCGTGATTGACAAATACAGACTCATGATTGACAAGTCTCCACCTTCTCCCTCATTATCACTGTTGATAAACGTTCCAAAGGTATGAACAGAGACACTATCTGTGCCTAGCCAGTATGTTAAAATTAAGCATAGCGGTCATCTCTGAATGCGTAGTGGGTATGTTGAAGGCATAGCGGGCAGGTCTGAAGGCGTAGCGAGCCACTACACCTGGCTAGAACCCTGGAGTTGATGAGGATACAACATAAGACTTCAAGATAACTCTACCTAAATCATTAATCTTCATTCATCATGCATTAATTAAACTTTTCTGTTACTTACCGATCCTTCAAATATGTCTCCAATCTTTGTAAACGGATTCCATTGTGACACCCGATCTGACAACGTAACAAGGAACATTCGGTGATGAACCCAAATATCTTGAATCTTGTAGAAGATCTTGTCGACTTTCTCTTTACTTAGCAGACGTCCTGTAGCACTCAACAGAGGTTGGGCATAATTCTAAATATATCAAAGTAGATCAAATCTATTAATTCGAAAAAACACAAGCAGAATACTCCACATCCTCAATTATGAACAATACAGGAAGATTACTTGGTTGACTCTACACTAAAAAATAAATTAAGTATAACTTTGTAATTACTATGTTGTTAGCTACGAAACTGTACATGCACGTTCTCGATATAATAATGCATATTTAGATGAGCATATTATGTAATGCAGAGCGGAATATAAGAAAATTTCTTTGTCCGTCCAAGCCACGCCCATTTAGACCACGCCCACCCTAACAAATTTTGACCCGCAAACAACATTTTATTTCTATTATTCGACATATATACAAAGCATAACAACAAACAGAACAACTTTGAGACAACATACCTGCAAAGCAATCTTTTATTGCGTTACAATAAAGTAAAAAATTATGGAACCTCAAAAGACAAACTTGAAAGTGCACTATAATTATGTGAGACAATAGCAGAACATTAACAGGGAAACCTAGCACGACAATGTGCAAATTGTATTCAGTCAGACCTTCTGGAAAACTACTTGTAGACGCGGTCTTCGAGGATTATGCCACACGTCCCAGTCATCTAAACTAAAGCTGCTAGTGCTATCGTCTTGGGTCAACTCTCCAGTTTTCTTTGCTCTTTATTGCTTTCTGAAACCTTGATTAGGACAGCAGTTGGTCTTGCATCGTTCCCACCACAGCTGAATAGCGGCGTCAGCGTGAAAGTCTTGAATTGATGGTCCTTCATGGTATACTTTCATAAGGTCAGACAAGGTGGTGTTGCTCATGCTGGTGTGCCGGTCTGTCTTGATCAGTTTCAGCGATGAAAACATCCTTTCAACATGTGTGGTAGTTAAGGGGAGACTAATACTATGTCTGGACAGGTGTGAACTATGTACCACACAGACTCATAGCACACCTTGCTGATGTGCGGATATTTTCTATCATAATGGACTACCTCCGCAACATGTAGAGCAAGAATATTAACTCCTTTGCTTTCTCGTGGTTTGGCAAAACGAACAGCAAGAGTTTTTACAGCTTCTCTACCCTCTGCATTATCATCAACGTTTTTGTCTTCACTATCTTGCTCAGAAGTTTAAGCGTTAGGTTTTCTTTGCCATGTTTGGGTGTCAAGAAAGGCAATTATATGACAAAGAAGTTTTGGTGTCACACCAACCTAGTCGCTCCTTCATTTTATTATCAAGGCATACTAAATTGGTATTCACCTTTTCTGCAGATACTTAGTGTGCTGACAGTATAGTCTGCCAAAAGGCTCTTTGAAAGAAACCGTTTAGGATCTCTCCAGAAGGACTGGAATTTTCAAAGAAACAGCAGTCACTGCTATTTGACAATGACAAGAAAGAAAACATTCACAAATCAGGATGTTTTGATTACCGTCTTGGGGACGATGTTTCTACCAATTCATGTCCTCATATTTGGTGCTGTGCTACACGCATTCTAGGTGAAAATTTGTATTTTACGGCAACTGGTGTCTCAGTAACCCGTCTCACCACTTCCAACAAAGGTTATATACTGTCTATGACCCCATGAGTGTGAACTTTGAAAATCTGTAATATCTCCGCTGCTTTTTAGACCTTCCTGATGATCTCAAATGGTTAGAAACCGGAAAAACTGGCATCTGTTTACTAAACTATTTAAGCCCTTCCTATAAAGGAAACCAAAAGATAACACTTTTTGCATATCAAGGACATATTAGCCAAGTAGAAATGGTTATTGTCCAATTATCTAGTGAGATCAAAGGGATCATCAACTGGAACCACTTAAGATAATTGGTGTAACATGCTCTAATAAGCACACCTGGTGTGACCTCTACCTCATTACTCACTTCCCAGTTCAAGGATAGTAGATGTACCCCAAGAAAGCATACTCTCTGATAGTGCACATAGTCTGACTTATGAGTGTCCGAATCATGCCATTCGGGTGTGACCGTTCCAGTAGCCAATGTCCCAACAACACAATATGTGGCCGGACATGGACTTGTTTTGACTGGCGGTGTCTGGGCGTTATATTCCCTTCTGTAATGTAACGTCTGTGTGCACAGCAGCTACCCAAAAAGAATGCACACAACAAAATCGTACATAAATCGTATAACAGTATAAATCGTATAACAGTATAAATCGTATAACAATGTAATCAAGAAAAGCTATTGTCTGTTGTCGTATTTCAGTCTCATCTGTGTTGTCTTGAAGTTTGAAGTCTTTATAGCGTGTAGTAAGTTGTACAGAAGGATTTAAAAGGTGTGCTCTTTGACTGTGGTTGACATGGCCAACACACCTTGGTCAGCTTCGTACTTACACCGAATCTGATGCAAACTACTTGTCGTTCTGTTTCCTTGACTGGACCACTCTTTATGATCAACCAACTGTAGAATCAATGTGTAAAAGACTTAACATGGCGGACCTGGTTATTTGCCTTAGATAGTATGGAGGCCAATAGAGTGTCAGTTTGGTAGCCATTCACCAACCAAATGCAGATCTTGTACCAAGTGGTGCCACTTTTTGTCACCGAATGATTTCTGGTATACATAGACTAACTGCATTGCATATAACAGTAAGTAATGTTACGGTGCTTGATCCATTCTATATATAAAGCATTATTACCCGAGGCCTGGATATCTGGGCTAAGGGTATAGTAGTTGTCAACAGTGATTAATCTCTGTGTTATTACTGGCATCATACTGTACCTCAACTAAACGTTTCAACGATTCCACATAGCTTGTCTCACTTCTGATAATTGTTTCAAGAATCAAATATCGCTTTGTCTACACAAAAAAAGACAAATGTCAACAAAATCAAATTTTGCAGCTAGTAATCTATCTCCTATTACTTCCATTCTGTCCAAGACTTTGGGTCTCGGCGGAAGTATGGCTGGTCGTTTATGATCTATGGACTCCATCACCGCTTGTTGTTCTGCCCTGTTCAGATAAGGACTCGATGCAAGCACAAATGATCCTAAAATATAACATCATTAATAAACAATATGATGCTGGAATCTTTTTAGATATCTAAACACACTGCGTTCAGTCAAGCAGGTTCTCGACCACTGAAATACACACAAAACTATACAGTAGACCCTTGCATATCTGACCATTTTCACGAACAGCATATGATGTTGCAAGCTCGTTTGTGCAAGTGCAGTGACATGGCAGTGATACAAAGCATCTATGCACAGAAATCTTCAGTAAATTGCAGTTCGTAAGAGGGTCCATTCGCTTCCTCCACATCTATTACTGACTATTATTCACAAGAGTAACCGGGTGTGTGTATATTCAAACTTCGTGTTTATATTTGTAGGTATAAGTTCGGTGATTGTAGTTTACATACAGTACACGTATTACATCTTCGTGTAATGATTTTATCACTAATCTATTCTGCATGTTTCAGACCATGTACATACATACGTACACAGTCATCAGAATTGGCTTGGTCTGGAACTCCAGAAAGTGGACTGAGACTCCGAGGTACCGTTGGAACTCCGAGGTACCGTTGGAACTCCGAGGCATCGCTTATCTGTTCTTTCACTTGTCTGACCCCTATTTCTCCGTAACTTGCCCAAAAGGGGGTCAGATATGCAAGGATTTACTGTATTCTACATCATTTTAACACACCAGATGTTTTATTTGACATGCTATAGCTAAATACAACTCATTACAGAATAACAAATGCACCCTGATAAAATAGGCTGAAAATGAAGTGTCTAAGAGATTTCCCTAAACAAAGATTCCTCAGAAATACAAAGTCTAATCGGTATAAAGTACTTGCTGTTATTCTCTAACATTTGGGTATTCTAGGCTACTCAGGATAGTGAGTGATAGAGTTACAGGTATGCCTTTCATGGACATAAAATCCTGTAAAAAAGAGACTGACCTGTCAAACTAATCATCATAGACGTATTGGTGCTTTCATAGTATCTACACCCTTGTATGCACACAACTAGCTATAGCCCTTTGGAAAACACAAGAATGTGTCTTTCCGTAAACACTCACATACTTTACCTTGTTGCTCTATTTGCCTCTGCTTTTTTTCCATCAACAAGAACTTGGGTAACAATACATGACGTTCTTGATCCATGGTTGACATTTTGAAAGAGAGATGTAGCTCAGAAGACTCGTTGACTTCCTCCACAATCTCATCAGAGTCAAATGACGACACCTCGGACACCTCCGACATTGGAGTCCCACTACGTTCCCCCTCTGCTGGTTGAGATGCCTGCATGGAAGACTTGGGAGGACGCACAAGCTCGTAGATACCTTCTTCTTCTCCCTCCGTCTTATCCAACTCTTCGTTTTCCTTTTGTGCCTGTTTTCTTGACGGTGGCGCTTCTATCGATTCATACAACCCAGAATCCTCAGTAAAAACAACAGGATCGTAAGCGTCTTTTGTTACACGAGATTCAACGTCTAGGGACTTGTAGATCCAAGAATCTGCAATCGCAGAATTATTGCCGCCAGCTGCAGTAAACGGTTGAAGAGGCGACAAAAACGGATTCTTCCGCCTCGCTGCAACTTCCTGTGTAAGTGGACTACTTGCAGCTAAAGGGCTCAGTTCGTGTGCTACCTCGTCGTACACCGTATCTCCCTTCTCTCCAATGACTCCTTGAGACGGAGGGCTCAGTTCTAGTTCTCCGTACTTTATATCACCTTCTCCAGCCGGTCTGTCACTCTCGTGTCCGTCCTTACTTCCTTCCTCTCTTCGCAAGACGTCGCCAATGAAGGCAACCTCGCCGTATTCAAACGTTTCGCTGCGAGTTATCCTTTGTTGGTCTGAAGCATCGCATGAAGCGGCTGACTCGACCGGTTCAGCGTCAGAGTCTTTGTGAATGAGCGCTTTATCCGGGTCTTCCAAGTCTACCTTTCCTTCCGGTCCATTCTTCAGCATCTCGACGTTCACGTAGATGTCAGTGGACGAATCTGAGTCCGGAAATCGGTCGCTTTAGTGCCGCACTAATACAAAGTTTTAGCTCAACTAACCTGCTGCTGATGAGGGAGGGAAACGAGGCGCGCAAGACGTGGAAGACCTAGGAACGACGGCGTACTCACTTTCTGAGTCTCCTCCTGGTAGATACAACATATCATCAACAGACGGATTCTCGGTTGTTCCCTCCGTTGTCATGATGGGCTGCACGCCTCTAGCAGTGATTTCAAGTGATTAGTCACGTGAGTTATAAGATATCAACTGGATGGAACCGAAAAATGAGCGTCCGTGTACGAATATTTGTTCGGTCGTTCTCTCTCTTTGGTGCCTTGCTTAGAGGAAGGCGTGTTACTCCAAAGCGAGTTGTTCTACAAGAAGCATGTCAAGACCAAGTCTACTCATTGAACGAGCGAAGAGAACCAACACACGCGTTTGAAACTGCTCTGCGTGCCCTGCGCTGCTACGCAGTAGGTAGCAACGAAGACGAGCTGGTAGAA
Organism: Corticium candelabrum; assembly: GCF_963422355.1. NCBI lineage: Eukaryota > Metazoa > Porifera > Homoscleromorpha > Homosclerophorida > Plakinidae > Corticium > Corticium candelabrum. The sequence goes on along the minus strand of NC_085091.1, from coordinate 7,836,016 downwards.
CTGTCGCTACGACTTAATATGTTTATAAAAAAGGTAGTAAATGTTTGTATTATATTCATTAATTAATTAATTTAAAGGTTGTTTGACGTCATTGCTGTGCAATTGATAATTTTATTTAATTTCATTGTCTTCATTGCAATGTGTAACAATATTGAGTAATACGAGTAATTACTTTCATTTAAATCTAGAACTCAAAAAGAGGAGCTTTTCGTGGAACTGTCCTTTTACCAAACCCACTAGGCACAGTAAAGAGAATCGTTGTCATTGCAGAGGTTCTACTTACCAGACGTTGTCTGTAATGTATGATATTAGTGATCTGTTGTGTGCTCAGGAAGAATTGATGGATTCTGCTAGACAAGCAGGTGCAGATGTTGTAGGTGGGAAGGAACTGATACAACAGGTGACTGTGTGATAGTTATCATTCATGAACCTTAGTTGTTGTTTGGTTGATTGGTTTGTCAGACATTTTAACTTCATAATTGCAAAGGTGTTCTATTAAAAGTTTATAAGAAAATAGCATGTGCTTACCATGATCAGTGACATAGCCAGGATTGCGAACCAGGGAGGTGCTCAACATAAACGATATGTTATATACAATTTAGTTAATTAACAGTGTTGGTGGCATGAGAAGAAAGTCAAGCTAATTGCAGTGCACAACTGCATACGTGCATTGGAGTACAGACTGTCTGTTAGCTCCAGTGTAATTTTGAACTTTGCAGTGATGATGGAACATTTTCTACCAGCGATCCAAAACAGAAGACACGGGGTGCTTGAGCACCCTGAGCACCCCATCTGGCTATGCCACTGCCATGTTTATCGTTGCACTTTACTTCCTCTTTTCGTTCTTGTTTGCTATAGAACTAGCTTATTTGTTATTGATTTTAGCTGCAAGAAGGCTCAATCAAGTTTGACATATGCTTGTCATCTGAGTCTATGTACGATAGTCTGCAGCCTTTGCAGCGAACATTAAAAAACAAGATGCCTCATCCTAGGCGAGGTTTGTGTGCTACACATAATGTATTCATTAGTAATACTGTTTACTCAGACGAGATTCCTTTTATTTTGAGTTTGTCCTCAATTAGGATCTTTTCCACCTTGTGTGTGGAGCAAGTTTATCATCATATATAATGTCATTGGCTGTTAATTGGGCACAGATTTGTATACAGTGTGGATGCTTAAAATGTCTGATTGTTATTGATTGTAATTAAATCTCTAGGAACCGTTACTAATGACCTGGTAGCTGCCATAGAAAGGCTAAAACAGGAACACGAGTACAATACAGACAAAGAAGGAAATCTCAACACAGTAGTGGGAAAGGTAATTGTTTGGAATTTGTGCTTTGTTTTTGCATTCTCATTGGAAATATTTACCTGTAGCTTAGTTTTTCTGATCGATCAATAGGAGACAACATCAAGACATTGGTACAATCACTAATGGCATACAGAGTTCCCAAAGGTTGCCTTGGATGTGTTACAGAAGTAACAGACTGCTTGTAATCTCATATTAGTGTTTTACATTGTGTAGGTGCTTTAATACAATCTGCCACTCTGTCATCTTCGGAAGGCCCTGGCTATCGGATAGAATTCTCTCCTTTTCTTAGAAACTTGCAACCTGAGTCAGCATGAACAACAAATTAGTTTCTTTGATTTAGAATGAGCGTTTAAGATAATAGATATCAACGAGGACTCCTACGTAAACCGAAAGTGTGTGGTGTTGTCCCGGAAAACTGGCACGTGCCAACAAGTCGGTCCCGGAAAACGGCACGTGACAGCATGTGTTGGTCCCGGAAAACGTCGCGTGGGAATGTTTGAGTGATCCCACCTCACGTGGATTTTAGCCAATCTCTTGGTTTTCCTGCATTCTTCTCACGTTTTGCTTGAGCTCAATTGACATCTTTGCATTTCGTTTTTTTTTGCAAGACACGTGGAACCTCGTGTTAGCAATGTTGGCATTTCACGAATTCTGCACACCAGATGAGCGCCAAGAAATTTCCAATGTTCTCTCACAACTGTTTGTACATCTTCCAGAGGGAACAAGCGAAATCGAAGAATGGAAGAAAATGTTTGTGAAGTGGAAGAGGCTGGCTGTTGACCCAACAAAGAACTACCTACAAATCAAGAATAAAGTCCACAGCAGAGATGAAGGAGGGGCGATTAAGTGAGGAGAACTAACCAACTCTTGATCCTTTTATCTCTAACGATAAATCACTGGGACTAACAGATTTATTTCTGAATTTGTGTAGGTGGTGCTTGAATGTTTTCTATGAGGATATAACTTACCATGTGTATGTCCGTCGCCACTGTCTTTTCTCTGGAACGATGATCGAGAAGCCAGGGCCACGTCAGAGTGGTGAGCATCCTTATGAAATGCTTGTCAAGACCGAGAATGTCGTCTCAGTGTTTGATGGTTCTGTCACTTGGATTGAACACGGGGAAGTCAAGAACGCTAAATTCTGGTGAAGTGAGACTTGCATCTTGGATTGTTACTGATTACTCCATGCCACCTAGATTTATCATAGCTTGTCAAAACGTAATGTGTGTCTTCATTAGAAAATAATGCAATAGAATACATGCTCACTAGTTTTTAGCTTTATGGTCAGGTGTTTTGCTTTATCAAATATCTTGCAACATTTAGTTGATGTCCACACACTGTAGCAGGCAGCAAACAAGCTACACACTAATTTGTAATTACAAAATTATTATGCCATTCTTGCAGCTGTAATGTGATATTGGAAACTGTATGTGCCAGTACTGGTACATTACAAGGGTAATTGTTGATTAAATTTCAGAGGAGGTTATGAATCAACTAACGGCATTACTGTGGCGGTTGAGAGTCTCTATATTGTATTGCCAGTGTGTTGTAATCTCTTATGTATCTTACGATGTACAGTACTTTTATGGTCTTCTTTTGTTTTTGACTTCCTGCATTCATGTCACCTTCTAGAGGTCAAGACTCCCAGCCCCTCAACTGATCTTCATAACAGTTTGTGTTTAGTAGACACACCTCACATTGCACATATTGGAGTGTCACCAGTTTTGCACACCCCAGTGGAGTTCTAATGGTTAACATAAAAGTGCTCAATGTTTTGACCATACGTTTTCACTCACAATCAAGAGGGAACTGATTACAAGTTATAATATGTAGAAAACCTGGGTGTTGGGACAGAAGTGTCCTGAGCCAGTGTCTAGTTGCAAATCAATAGGGTTGACAGAAGAGACAGAGAAAGAACTAGCAATGTCAAAGTAGCTAGACAAAACACCTGTTGCTTTACTGTACTGTAGCCAACTACATCTACAGTCATTCCCGATGAGGTCTCTACTATTGTTAGGGATTATATCTGTGAAACGTCTGATGTAATTAATTAACTAAGTAATTCAACGGGAATGGAAGTCGAAGTCGAAACTGATGAATTTATTATGTACTTACATCCGTTTAATTACGTGTGTCAGCACTCAGACAAAGAGTAAATATCAGAAAGGTGAGTGTCTTATCGATTGGCATAGATATCAAATTTCCATCATTTGCATTCCAAGTGCATGACAATCTACAAACTATACTATCAATTGCAACTGATTGACTCTTGTGCTAGTAACAATACACTCTGTCAAGTTTCTCATCGCTGTTATTTCTCCTTCTGTTCTATAGATTCTCTTGCAGCCTGAAGAATAGTGCCCGCCCCCATTTCTGTCACTTTTGTGGCAACATTTACGCCGAGTTGTGTAGCCTCTTTGGCAATAGGAAGAAAGCGTTCTTCCATAACAAAGCCATTGAAAGACACCAATTTTGTGCTGCCACTGGCAGGCAGTTGTATTTCTGTTGTCATGGTTTGCTTGATTTCTTTGCTTCCATCAAGACTATACACACCCCCAGTCATCTGCAGTCGACCTTCTGTAAATTGAGTGTCAACTCCAACTGGTACACTGCAGCCACCTTCGAGACACCTCAAATATGCCCTCTCTGCTAAGCAGCGAATAAGGGTATTTATGTGAGTCAGAGGAGACAGCATCGTGTGAATCTCAATATCATCTTCTCGAGCCTCGACTGCCAATGCCCCTTGACTGACTGCATACAAACACACATCAGGTGTAAGAACATGAGAAATCCTGTGCTTCCAACCCATCCTTTCCAAACCAGAAACTGCTAACACGATCCCATCGTACTGCCCATCTTCATCCAACTTCCTCAGTCTCGTATTCAGATTGCCACGAATATCACAAAATTCCAAGTGAGGAAATTGTCGTTTGAGTTGAGCAGCTCTGCGTAGAGATGATGATCCTAGCCTACTGCCCTCAGGAAGGTCAGCTAAATTCTTTCCATCATGCTTAGAATGCAGAACGAGAGCATCTTGAGGATCCTCTCTCTTACAGACTGCACACATGATCATACGGGGAGCTAAAGTTGTTGGCATGTCTTTGAGAGAATGAACAACGAAGTCTACCCTTTTGTCGTCTAGTGCAACTTCTAGCTCCTTCGTGAACAGACTTTTTTCGCCTATTTTGGATAATGCCACATCCTGGATTTTATCTCCTGTTGTTGATATTCCACTGATTTCGTACGTGCAGTCGGGATAAATGTTTTCAAGAGCTCGTACGACTGAACGCGTTTGAATCATTGCCAATTCACTCTTTCGAGATCCGACCGACACCTTGCGTCCGTTCATCACGAGATTCTTACACACGTGCAATACTCGGTTCCCGTATATTTAGGCCTAAGTGTGAGAGCCTGTCGCATTTTACACCTCCAAACAAAGCCTAAAATAATAGAAAATCTTTTTAAAATTGTAAATTGGAGTACTATTACAAATCTAATCTACAAAGCAAGGAAATCGGCAACATACAACCTAGGGGCGTGAAAATAAGGTTCATGTACATAAGTAGGCGGAGCTTAATCAAGATTGGCAATCCGGGGAATGACGAGGGCGGAGTGAGACAAGCTCGAGAGGTGAGTGTGTGACTGTCTGTCTGATTAGCGGTGAGTACATAGCGATGTGCTGTTGTTGAGGTATCACTTCGTGACGGTAGGCCTAGTTGTGTTGAGTTTGAGTTGCGTTGAGTTGCTAAATGTAGTGTGAGTGTGCAGCGCGTGTCAGTTTAGACGTACAGAACGTCGTTTCACCACAGTTGTGACTTACATATAATTGTACGACGTCGCAATATGCCTGTGAACGGACGCTCTAATCAGAGATGGTTTGTCGGTAACCTAGGGACCTTGAACTATTGTTCTGTTGCAAGAGGGACGGGTACACTTGTGACCAAGTTGTCCGTGAGTCTGTGCTTCCATCTTCATCGATCGACGTCTACAGTGTGACTCTGCCCTAGTTTGGTTTAGGATTGTTGTGATTTGTTAGTCTCGCAAATGGCATCTTGCGACCTTTGTCTAGCCTACGCCCTTTTTTCTCTGTTACGTCCGGAAGTGGGTGGTGCCAAATTGTGTCCGTCTACTTGATTAATTTAATATTGATATCAAGACTGACCACGTCCAAAATTGAAAAATGAGCCAAGTCGAGCAAACTGCTAGATACTGTGCCTGATCAATAATTGACAAATGTTCTATACAGCGTCTAATAATTGTTTAGGTAACTGCGGCCTTCTAAGACTAAGTCACTGGTGTAGGAAGCGGGGTTGGGGCTACACCTCCTCGCTTGGTGTAGGAATTTAAATTGTCTGTACCCTTGACTTTTTAAATCTGTTTACAGTCTGACAAGCGAGGTAGTTTTTGCTTACTCATGATGACACTCATGGCACAGCTCCCCTTGTGAACATCTTTTTACGCCACTGTAAGTTAGCTGTGAATGCCAAGTAGACAAGACTCCCATGCCAGGTGTGGTGCACGTGCCACAATTTCGAAGCTTGGTGTTACAATTGGTACCATCACCATCTTGTTTGACACATGGAGAGACTCATGGGTGTATGTCCACGTACATGGGTCTAGGGTAGGCGCTATCCCCACTTTTTGAGGGCGTGGTTTGTTAAAGATTATTTTTGCATTCAAGTTCAATTTTAATTTTTTGGAGATCATGCAGTAGATCATCTTAGTTTTGATATGTTGCACACAAGCTATGAGAGTAAAGACCTGGAAACCTGGCACTGCTCTAGTTCGCAAACCCTAAATTTCTCATCCTGTAGTATTGACAACTAAAGAACTAAAAAGTAGGGTAGATGATCTTGTGTTGCAATTTGCTGCTATTGAAAGAACATGTTCCTCGAGATAGCTGGTGTAATACAATTTCTTTAATTAATTAATTTATAATTGAAAATTTATAATAGATCTATATATTTGTGTTGAATTATTTTTAATAGATAACTTTCTTTATGACGTCACATGTTGAGCTTTATTTATGAGCCTCCCCACTTTTGATACCCATGCATGTGACGCCCTTAGGGACTATACAGTATACCGTCCACTATATCATCATGAGACATGGCTGTGGGAATGCGACTGCAGAGCCATGGAATCCACGGTTTTTCTGTCTCCTTATTGTGCTATAGTTAGCTAAACTGTTCAACGCCATATTCCAGGTCCACAAGATCACTAACGAATCTCTGATTTATTAGGACGTCCATTCACATGTATGCGACTTCTGTCTAATTTGTTAATTACAATTGCATTTGATTCCAAACAACGTATATTTGAATAGATTTGCACTACGTGCATACTGCTACATGTGCAATGAAACACTAAGCACTAAAACTAGAGTCATTCCCTAGCAACATCTACTACTATTACTATAACTAAAGAATCTTAGAGAAAACTAGTTTGTTAGCAAATAGGAAGGAGGCATCGAGCAAGCTGTGGCCACTGGCTTTGTTAAAGTCTTTTCTTTGTTGTTCATCCCCTCAAGCACATGACAGCAGATCTAATAAGAGCATAGGTTAAATTGACAGTAAATCAACACAAGCGAAATGCGATTGAGTGACACTTACTTAGACCAGCCTCCTGCTAAGTCTATCCAAGAATTGTCAGGCACCCTAAGGGCCTTCCTCGCTGGAAGTATGATGGTGGGTATAGCGTTTGGCTACATGCGTGCAATACTAATTATTTGGGAATGGCATTGTTACATGCACCTCCAAACAAAGCCTAAAACACTAGTAAATCTTTTCTAGAAACTAAAAATTGTAAGACTTGGTTACGTTGGACTCTACATTTAGTTTTTACAAATTTAAGGGGACCTGCCTAATTGTGTTTTACTTCATTCTTCTTCTTTCAGCGAAGATAACTGTAAATCTAGAGCATCTAGCTGTCTTTAAACTTGAGTATTAAACAAAACCCAAACTCATTTCCTTACTTAATCAACAAACAACAAAGTAGACTGGATACAGTAAACCGTTTCAGTTATGTGATTAGAAAAAATGCGCTAAGTACACGTTATTGTGACGTCATAGTAGTCAGTTTGTAATACAATTAGTGTCAACTGGAATTGCTGTTTCTGTTCTTCACTTGGTTACGGTAGGCGCTTTTTTCCAATATTGTGTAAGAATTTCTACTCTAGATTTTGCATATGCCATTACGTATGGCGTCAACTTTGCCATCTAAAGTGTTTGATAGTTACTTGGTTCACATTACTGTATTTTACTTTGATGTTGGAAAGGAATCACGGATATAATGACAACGAATGAAAGACAAACAGACAGACAGACTGCCAAACAGGCAGACAGGTAGACAGAAGACTGTTTCAACCACTTGTCATTTTGTGATTCCCAAACAAGGCAAATTAGATGAGGGCTTAGTCAAACTATGGTTGCTGGGCCTGGGAAGTTTGAGTGTTCGTTGCTAAGAGAGTCTTGGTCTTCATTGAGCCCAGAGGTGCATGATTTTTTAAGAAGAGCTGAACTAGTTAAGAAACAGCTCAAGTGTTAATTAATTTGGTTTACCATTTTTGGACACGTGTTTCTATATACTGTAAGTTTATAATTTACTCTGCAGTGGCCGAGTCTGATGTACTATATACGTACATTGAACAGACTAGGCAGCACTCTTTACTACTCCCTAGCTAATGTAGAATCTGCTTTAATTTGTTAGACATAGAGCTCTCTGCAGGGTTTGTTTTCAGTATCTAAGTCTGGTTTGTTATATATTATTGTGTTGCTTTCTAGTGTTTAGAATGGCCAAAATATTTCATGAAGGTGAAAGCAGACATGGCGAGTGGAGTGATGCTAAGGCAGAATATGATGAGGTGATGTTCTTGCTGCAGCATGAAACAATGCATCTTCAAATACCTTAGACTACTGTACGTATATCATGCGTCTACCACCACATTAAACTAGATATGCATTTCTCAATACATTCGCATGTCACTTATCCGACCCCCTTGGGACCCATGTGAACAACTTGTAGTTTTGTAGTTTGTATTTTTATGGAGACCATCTAACTGTCCCGAATATATCTGCTACATACTACATCCCTTCCCCTAAAGTCAAAGCTTGAGCAACCCCAAAACAAAAACACAACTCAACACAACAGCCATACAACTTAGAAACGCTATAGGTCTAGTCTGTCAGGTGCACATCCGCTGAGAGCGTTGAACCGGTGGTGACAGGCTGGTATACGCTTCCTCGGAAGAGGCCGTTGGAGTTTCCACCCGAGTCTCTGTCTTGCCTTGTCGAATCGGGCTCTGCTGGGAAGTTCACCGAGGAGTCTGCTACCGCTGGTGTGTTGCTTGAGGCTGACACAGTGATTCCGCGTGAATCAGGTCCAAACGAGTCCTAAGTTTTCTGTCCATGAGAAGCTCTGAAGGTGGTAACCCTGTGGTTGCATGGGGCGTGACCCTATAACGTAACAAGAACCGAGCAATTTTGGCGTCCAGTGTTCCACCCATTTGTTTCCTGGGGCTGCTTTTGAGAGTCTTAATCACTCGCTCAGCCAGTCCGTTTGATGCAGGGTGGTAAGGCGCGACCCTGATATGGCGTATGCCATTACGTGCCAAAAAGTCGGTGAACGCAAGTCCCGTGAAGCTTGGCTTATTGTCAGAAACCATACAGTTGGGCGGACCATGGACAGCGAACAACTCTCACAGCTTCTCTACCTTTATCTCTGAAGTGGCCTGTTTCCTCGTATGCAGTACCTCCATCCATTTCGATTATGCATCCACCACAATGAGGAACATCCCCTCTTCAGGCGGACCGCATATTCAATGTGTGGGCGTGACCAGGGCTTCTGCCGCCATTCCAAAGGATGCAGACGGGCCGCCGCCAGCTTGGGATGGTGCATGATCCGCACTGTTTAACTGTGGCCACTATTTCTGTGTTTATAGAGGGGCATCACATCAATGCCCGGGCCAACCCTTCATGCACTCTATACCAGGATGAGCTTGATGTAACTCATGTAGCATGTGCCTTCTGCCTGGGGGCGGAATGACCACCCCGAGTCCCCATAGGAGGCAACCCTCTTCCATGGACAGTTGGTATTGCCTTGCCCAGCAAGGTTTCAAGTTTTTCGCCACTTTGGCCGGCCATCGAACCCGGGTGAATTCCAGTACCAGGGAAACTACAGGATCCTGTGCCGTCGACTCTCTGATTTGAGCACTGGTCACTGGCAAGGCTTCCAGCTGATCCATCGGGTGTACCACTGGACAAAAGTCAACAGAAAGGCCTTCAGGTAGGGGCAACCGTCTAAGGCCGTCTGCTTTTGCATGAGTTGGACCTGCTTTATACTGAAAAGTGTACTTGTACCCTGCCAAGAACAAAGCCCATCTTTGTATGCGTGCAGAGGCTCTCTGTGGGATTGCAATACCCTATCTTAATAGGCTCAACAAGGGCTTGTGATCTGAAATCAGGAGAATGGGCGGCCGTACACGTAGCAGTGGTACTTCTTCACTCCCCAAACCACGGACAAAGCCTCCTTATCTAGCTGGGAATAGTTCTGATCGGCTGCTGACAATAAGCGAGATGCATAGGCAATGGGACGTTCGTCTCCGTTGACTAGTTGATGGGATAGTACAGCACCAATACCCTTTAGAGGGGCATCACGCACATGAATTGCTGGCAGCGTTGGATTAAAGTGGGTTAACAACAGTGATGAAGTAAGGAGTCCATACTCATGGTGTCCCTTTCTTAAACAGAGAACAGATTGTGCCAGAACAGAGGCCCGATGAGGTAAAAACTTGTCATAATATGTGAGTATTCCCAAATAGGCTTTTAACTCAGAGGTTCCAGTTGGTGTCGGGGCTTCTTGAATAGCTTTCACCTTGTCCTTTGTGGGTTGCAACCCCTGGGCAGAAATTAGGTGCCTAAGATAAATGATCTCCTTTTTCATGAACCTGCTCTTGTCACGTTTCACTCGGAGCCCTGCATCTTGGAGCTGTTTGAGGACCTCTTCCAGACGCTGGAGGTGTTCCTTCCTGCTCCTTCCCATAATTAAGATGTCGTCCAGGTACACCACCACCACACCATCTATGCCCTGCAACAACTCTTCCATTACCTGCTGGAAACCGGCGGGGGGCTGAATGAACACCAAATGGTAAACGGTGAAATCGAAATAGTCCTTGTGGGTGTTGATTGTAACATACTTTTGCAACATTTCATCAAGCACTACTTGCTGGTACGCCTAGCTGAGGTCTAATTTGCTGTAAGTTTGCCCTCCTGCCAGCTTGGAAAAAAGGTCATCGATGTCTGGCAGTCGGTACTTATCCAGTTGACTAGCTTGGTTCACTGTCAATGTGTAATCTCCACATACTCTCACTGACCCATCTGTTTTGACTACTGCCACCACAGACGCTGCCCAGTTAGAGAATGGTATAAGGGATACGATGCCATGTTTTTGCATCCTAAACAAGTATTCTTCCAGTTTCTCTCTAAGTGCACCTTGCGAGCTTTGAAGAACCGAGATGGTGTGTTTGGATCAACATGGATTGTGGCTTGAATCCCACGCAACTCCCCTAATTCATCTTTGAAAACATCCTGGTATTCACCCAAAATACGATCTAACTCTCGGTGCCTGACCTACCTGGAAGATCTCTCCCCAATCTAGGCGGATGTGTGATAGGAGGGTGGGTCCTTGCTCCCGCATAATATGCAACTGCAAGGCCTGGGGCTTGTCCCCTGCTTAATAATTTTGCCTTGACTTGAACTGGTAACACGCCCAGTACTGGAACGGCCTTCCCTTCTTATATCCTCAATACCGTGGGTGTCCCGCAGAGAAGGTGGGTTGGGACCCCATATCTTCCTGTAGGTCTCCTCAGAGATGACAGAGCAAGATGCATCCATATCCAACTCCATCTTTAGCTGTGTCCCATTGACTGATAACTGATTTTTAATGGCAGCTTGCTTTCTTCGTTGAGTCTGTGGATGTATTCCAAACTGCATGTGTTCATCTCCGTCCTGCCGAGAGTCAATGTCAAGGGGGGTGTAGCTCGTGCTGGCTTTGATCACTGCCTGTTCAGGTGCTGCCCTTTGATCTGCTCAATTTTGCTGCGTGCCCCAGTTTCTTGCAAGAAAAACACTGTGTTTTTTAACCGACAACTGGCTGAGTTTTGGCCAGATGCACCGCAACGGTAACAAGGTTGGCTGTTCTTCTGGCATTTCTGGACGTACTGGACCTTGACCATAGTCGGCAATGAGACAGCGTTACTGCTGCCCGCTTGAATTTCCTCCCTGTTTTTGTTGGTGTCTTCCGTGACTCGCACTATGTCCCATGCTCTACCAAGTGAAAGATCCCGTTCCGTCAGTAGGCGTCCTTGGATGCGCTTGTCCGCAACGCTGCACACAAGGTGATCGGGAGCATGTATTCCAATGATTTCCCGAATTCGCAATATTCTTAAAGCTCCGGAAGCAAAGAAACGTAAACGGAGTTAGACTCACCTAATTGGTGAACATGGCTGTTGAACCGCAGTCCTTGCAGCGTGACTGAAGGACGTGGATTATGATGCTTACTGATAACATTACATAGGGCTTGAAAAGACTTGTGCCAGGTTTGCTAGGAGCTACTACCAGGCTGCGCAGCAATTTGTACGTTTTGTCGCCAACTGCTGAAAGAAAATTGCCCGCTTCTAACCATCGTCCTTGATGCTGCTGGCTGCAAAGTAGAACGTCATGCGTTTAGCGTAATGATTCCAGTCATGTGCTCGTCAAACACGTCCAAGCGTCCAAAATCTGGTTCGCCTATAAAAGGAGATCTCATGCACCTCTGGACACCCGAGCATTGCTTGTCCCAGTCGTAGGGACAATACCCGCATTAGATTCTGTCATCCTAGTCGCCAAAATGTAATGATCAGAAACTCCATAGCTAGCAAATCACCGCTGAACCACAACTGCAAAAACACCGGTGAACAACCCTCTAACTGTCCTGGATATGTCCGCTACATACTAGGTATACTATGGCTCTCTCTCATGCATTAAACAAGCAGCTGTGTCTCCTCAAAGGAGTTGTTTACCATATTTTCTAACGCTTATTATTCTTGTAGAGTGACAAGCATCTGGTTATTCTTGGTAAGCCAGTAATGGAACGATGGGAAACTCCATTCATGTATAAGATGGCAGACATTGCAACAAGTAATGGTGGACGAATTCTAGAGATCGGATTTGGAATGGGCATCGCCAGTAGCCGAATCCAAACAGCTACAAATCTGATGGAGCATGTCGTCATTGAGATGAATGATGAAGTGTTCGAGAGACTGAAACAGTTTGGCAAAACTGCAAAGACAAAAGTGACCCCTCTTAAAGGCAAGTGGCAGACTGTTGCTCCCACTCTGGAGGATGCTTCATTTGATGCTATCTTCTATGACACCTACCCTCTTAGTGAAAGTGAGTGGCACTCCCATCAATTTGACTTCATCAGGGAGCATGGATTCCGACTACTCAAACCTGGAGGCATCTTGACATACTGCAATATCACATCATACGGTGTGTTGGTAAGAGAGAAGTATGGGTACGACGTGAGGAAGATGTTTGAAGAGAGTCAGATACCAGAGCTAGAGAAAATTGGCTTCAGGCGAGAGAACATTTCCTATGAAGTTGTGCCTGTGATGCCAGAGGCAGAATGCAAGTACTATGATCACAAAGAGCTGGTGGCTCCAAGGATCGTGAAACAGTGAGCTTGACTGTAGCTTAGCACGAAAGCATGGTGGTTACGTTGTGACATTTTGTATCCATGCTTTAGTGACTATCTACATATTTATATATGTCTACAGACGTAGTCACATACGTTAATTAAGGCATATTTATCAATGAGCTAGAATAACAAATGCTGTCAGTCACCTTTGATACTACAATGTCTGTTTGCCTGCTTTCTGTTGGGAGATGACACAGATTTTGAACCTAAATATCAACTGAATGTGGCACTAAAACACTCACAGCATGCGAATTGAGTTATCTGTTGCACTTCATTACAGTCAGCCAGTTTATAGCATTTAGCAGTAGTTAAAAATTTATATTGTTAGTTAAGAATTAATTGGCAACATCAGAGTAAAGAACGACAACACAGAGTCATCTTGCCATCCCTATATGTGCCAATTGTCTGTGCCATTTCTACGTGCCATTTCTTTGTGTCCTTGCACACGTCTCGAAATGTGCTCTACATTCACATGATGCCACCTGGAACTGTCAGAGGCGCAAGATTTAGAGCAGATAGAACATCGGAACGAATCAGTCACCATCCACAACGGCATCATGGCCGTCATCATCGTCATCGTCATTCGTCGTCACCAACGGCGAAGGCGGAGGGGCTGAAATCCATACCCGTGCAGTTAAAAAAAAGCTCACTCGCAAACAAGAGCGACGTCTGACGAACCCAGGAACTACAGAAACAACGATTTACGGAAGGTATATTCAAACCCAGTACGTTGAATGCCCTAGATGGTAAGCGCAAAGCGTGCATGGATATGGACAAACCGTGGATTTCTAGCTATGAACAAACAGCGGATACCTGGGCCTCGGGTGATAACTGATGGTGTTCCTTCAGTAACTGTGCCCGCATGCTGGCTTCCAGTGTCATGTGTGCATAATGACAACGGCTCGCGCGCCCGCGCCAGTTTGAGAGAGCCTGGGTGGATGAGAAACAGACATGCAACACTAGGGGCCTAATCGTTGGTGACAGAGTTTTCAGTACGTGACGGACCAGCCCATTGGTCGTCGCTTTCGCAGCTCCAGACTGAGTCGACCTTTTCAGCCATAAATAATTCTTAGGGATGAAAGGGGTCCACAGGAGGGTTACAGGGGTGAGTGACGAAGAGGATGATATTTAAAGGGGAGAACGGGGTTAACTGACCCTGTCCCAATCGACATCAAGCGACTACAGAACGCTATAGACGTAGAGTAGGTAGAATATGTCTGCGTGCTCTTGCATGTTTCATCGCGGTTGTCTAAAATTTCTTGGTCAACTTCCCAGTTGATATATTTTCTCTAGAACACCAACAAACAAGATAAGCAGATTGCAAAGACTTAATTAATTAACATAGTACGAAAAGGCAAGACAACATCTTATACACCTAGAGCATGAAGTGTATAGAACTAGAGTCTGAGAAGCCTGTAAGTTGCTAAAAAAACATACGTCATCGGCTAGCAGGATATTGATGAATTTCAGCAGCAGGAGTAATAATGAGCAATAGCTAGTGAACATTAGATAATCATGCAAACGCAAACGTGTTAGATATATGTTAGTGCCACAAGGGTTTGTAGTCAGAATGAAGTTGTTTAGAAATAGGACTCGAGTGTACCCTTTCTCTTCACATCCGCTGTCCAGCAATGAAAGCCTCCACCCAGTGAATTAGCAAACCTCAAGTCGACTTTGATGCACTCGATACCGAGAGATTCAAACATCTTGTGGATTGGATACTCTTTGGCCGAAACGATGACACGATTCTCATCCAACATGAGAACGTTCATAGAGAGCCACTTTGATGACATCCAGAGAGGGTGAGAATCGGGCATGACTGGTTGAGGAGGGTGGACGACTTTCCATCCTGCTTTCTCGAATATGTCGATCTGATGACATGGTCTGTCGGGATTCGACAACACAATACCTGGACGGATGGCAAGAAGAGTGGCATCGACATGCATGGGATTGGGATCGCGGAAGGACAGCTCGTGGACGCGGTAGTCGTCACCAAGATGGCGTCGCAACCACTCAATGCCAAATTTGTTTGTTACCTACAGATGAAACAGTTAGTCAAAAGAACAAAACAACAACGATAAAAAAAGACAATCTAGATGTCTAGTCTTAGTGAAGGAGAGAGCGGCCCTCTATAGTCCTTTCACAATCAAAGTGTTAATCGTCAAAAGTAGACAAAATCCTTCCTCCTGGTAACTGCAAGTCTATGATTACCTGTACCATCAAATCACCTCATGTTCTCTTTGTTGATCTTGAAACCTGCTGGCTAAGTCGCGGATAAGTAAAAAATTGTAGTTATGGACACACTCAAACAGGAATTTTTGAGGTGCCACGCCCATTTCAAAACTTGCCTCATGCCTAGTTACGCCCCTGGGTTGTTGTGGCTACAAATTTAAAGTCTTAGTCATCATACAGTATGTGTTAACGACGTCAAATTTACTTTTTGTTGCCAGTCTCGCGACTGGTGTTAGTAGCACTTTTCAAGTTGATATTAACAAAGTGTCTCGGTTGATATTAACAAGACACCTCTGTAAAATTTCAAGGTTAATTAAGTTACGCCCTTGCAACCAATACATGTCATAACATAAACAAATTAGTGTAGAAGTACTACATGCAGTGGCTAGAAAAAGTTCAACAGCAAGGGGGCTGCTCTGAAAGCCATAGGTGAACAAGATTTCTCTCATTGTCGTAGCGATTTCCCTTTGTCTCTGGAGTGCTCAATGTCTGCACGGACGTTAGGTAGCTTTATGATATTAATATATATTTTCTTACACACCATAACCTGATGCAATTCCCTCACTACATGGCAAACAAACAATACTAACAATCACACTACAGTCACAATCATACTATATATCTACCACTACAATCACATCTTTACTCTACAACAAAATTAACAGCAATTACAAGACCTAAGTTCCTTGTAGCAAAACAGAAAACAAATTCGTATGACTGTCGTTTAGAATAGAACATTGACAATGATGATAAAATAACAGTGCATGCCAATTGAGGTTTGACAGGGGCAGCAGAAACTCCTTTGGATTGGAGGGGCAAAAAATGACTGCCACCATTTTGATTTTAACTGAATATGGTTGGTTTGTCAGTGATTACGTTATACCGCATTCACACTAGCAACTTCAGAACCAAGCTGGACCAGATAAGTTTTCTTCCAGATTGTCATTACTTTAGTCTACTCAAAATACTTGATAAAGGCCTCGTTTTGATGCTGGCTTTGGCCATCTAGATCACTTTCTACTATACTTGGCACGGTTCTGAAGTCTCTAGTGTGAACATGGTTTAATCTGTGACAGAAGTAGCCAGAGCAGCATGCACACAAATGATCACGACAATGTGTATCAAGCGAGTCAACTGTAACACCATTCACTATTATTTCTACTTGCAAGCAACAAAAATTTCAAAGTATATTCTTTGATCATCGTCCAGTATTGGAGGGGCGATGCCCCCAATCCCGATATTAGGGACAACCGCCCCTCCTGCCCCCTGGTTCGACCGCCCCTCCTGCCCCTTGGTTCCGCTGCCCCTGTTTGAATAAGTTCATTCTTTGCGTGAACCAATCTCTTAATTAAAAGTAGAAACTGTATTTTCGTATTTTCCCAGATGCCTCTTGGAAACACTCCAATCTATCTTTCAACGACTCTCAGGACTTCATCCCTAATCCCCGTCTGACTCCTTTGCAAAAGGCAACATTCACTGATCTCACCATAGTCATACACTCTATGACCCAAAGATGACAACCATAAACCAATATTGGCACTAGCTGAACATCAACTATTCTCATCCATGCTTCATCAGGAATAACTTCCCCCCAAGACGTGACACAACAGAGCTTACAGCACCAAAGTTCTTCCTGATTCTACTCTCCACCTTAGCAGAGTCGCCATGTAGCTTGTCTACCACAACACCCAAGTGAGTCAATCTGGGCACCCATGATAAAGTATGACCACCACTCACACTTACAAACTTTGACTTTATACAGGTTATCACGGCACTCTTCTTCTCATTGAAAATTAGACCACTGTTGTTGGCATAGGTTTCACAGATATCAATCATTCTTTGTAATAATATCACTGTTAAGATATCAGTACTACATCATCTGCGTACGCTAGACAACCAGCATATATGTTGGTCACTTTAGCACCATAACCAGACATTATATAGACCAATACTCTCTCATTTTCTGCATTCAAACAGCTGACTTTCATTACTGTTTAGTTTGATTGGAGTTGATTTACAAGGAGTATTGTAATTAGTTCGTCAACTGTGTGTTGTTGGAAATTCCAGGGCAATCGACGGGCGATCAACAGCAACCGTTCGACCAGAATCATGCAGTATGCCCAAACAAGCTGTTGAGGCCCTCCTGCATCATCAAACTTTTCAGAAACGTCTTGATTCAGCGATGAGAGCAGAACGACTTTTCAGCAGTACCACTGGTGACTGGAAATGACATGTATGGTCGAAGCAGAGAGTGTGTACAGTCAAAATTAACTAGCCTCGCTTTTCCGGACCTCATGCATCTTCACACACAAATGTGGAGACAAATCACTGAGCGAGGGGGCTTCAACTCCCCCAACACCCCGCGTAATTCCAACGCCAGTGTACTATATACTACTAAGCACTCACTTGGCTTCTCTGAGCAAAAATATCCCGTCCACATCTCATGAAGTCGGCTGCATCAAAGCATGGCTCAAACTCTGTTGTCACAAACTTTCCTTCGGCTGCTAGAGAATGACGGTCTTCGACCGATGAGATAGGATAATCATGGTCATACAGTTCATCAGACATGAACGGTTTTGGAGCTGTCGTCCACTTTGCTCCTTTTTGAAAATATTCTTTCATGAGACTGCGGTAGCAACGGTACTCGAAGAAACGACTTCTCCACGCCATTGGGGCCTCGATCAGTTCGTTACCGACGGTCAGGATGATGTCACGAGGCATGGCACAGTACATGCCCGAGCTAGTGAAGTCGGGTGTCGAGTAAACGAAAGACTGATCTTGAAGATCTGGTCGCCTGACCGTCACTCCTTCGTGCTCGAGCACCCTACAGAATTCACCAACCTCTGCTTCCGCTTTCGCTAGATGAGGAGAGGGAAACGACTCCCCGGCATGGTTTTGGTAAAATGGCCACCACTTGTCGTATGTGGTCGCCTTCACTTCTGAGGTAAACGGCGGTACACGCGCACCTTCTACTCGTCCGACAATAATCTCTTCGAGATGGCCCCATTCGTTGTGACTGTTGACTGGACAGTCGTCCACATTGACGAGTGGATCCGGAGACGTAGATTGGAACCTTCTGCCAAAGAAATGAGAAAAGAAGCGGCCGGTCGACAAAAACCAAAGAGAAGAGGATCTCTGGAATCGAGCAAGCGGAACAATGGCCATGCCGTTTGAGTACTAAAGACACCACGAGGCAGTTTGAACCACGCCTAGTTTGAACCACGCCTAGTTTTGGACCGCGTGTCGTCTCGCGTCCCTGTTTCCTGAAGCGCGAGATTACATTACGTGGCATCTCTCCAGTTCGCCAGTCTCCAGTCACCATAAACTGATAAACTAACACAATATTACAGAAGTGATACTGGAAAACATTTGCACATACTACACGCAAGCTATAGGTGTTGGCCTCTAGACTTAGGCCTGGTTCACGATATGACGCCGACGCCCAAACTTCAAAGAAACCGCCTCGACGTTGGCGGCATCCTTTGATGTTGACGCCAACGTCGACGCTGGAATTAGACTCGTGCCCAGTCCTCCACCGCGCGCTAGGTTGCTTACACCACGTGCGCTAGCTGTCACGTGTTTATACGTCCATGTGGTTTCACACGTGTGATTGGCCTAAGCACGGAGGAGGACTGGAACCATGCTTCGTCACGTGACAAACTTGTTTGTAACGTGACCGAAATGGCGTGACATGATTGGTAGATACTACTTCTATTTAGCATGATAGTTTCCGTAGGAGGACTTTTGTAATGCATGATTACACAATTAGAAAGACTAAGTACACAACAATTATAGAGCCACTAAGCCATTACGTGCCAATAACTTGTTGATGGCGTCCTTGTCCGTGAGAGTGCGACCAGACAAGGACTTTCGAGAAGAGCGGTCTCAATGGTAAGTGCAAGTGCATTCGCGCGCGCCTAGACCTTCTAGATACCTGTCGAGCCACACGAGTACGTGAAGGTAAAGTCTCTCTTTTTCAAAAGGCTGCGACGGGTCCTGATCCCTGTATCTGCCAGAGCACCGCGTTCAGGCGTCCCTGTTAGTTACGTCTAGCAGATTTTGTTGGATCAATTTTAAGCTAATATCAGTCACGTCGAGGTGGCTCGTAAGCTTTCCCGGAAGCTCGCCACAGGATGGACCATGCCACCAGAACATACGTCTACGTTGGTATTGCCTTCGCAGCAGTCTCTGTTGGAGTTATAGCACATTCTACTGACGTTTCAGACTTGCGGAATCACCCCTCGCCTTATGCAAGTAAGATACGCACTGCGTACAAGAGGTGTGCACTTGCAGAGTGCCTGTCTGACCTGTAGATGTCACAAGGAGAAATCGACAAGATTCGAATCAAGCAAGTGGGACTTGTCCAACTCCAGCGAAGCAACATGTCTCAAGAGATTATGCGGAGACGCCAATCAATTGGCAATTAGTAGAAACGACTCTGTCGTCCGAGATAGATCGAACTTTTGCGAGAGTCCGACTGCTGTTCTCTTGGTCGAGGGCCTGTTTCGTGGCAAGATTTACGCCGTTTCTCCGTGAAAGACATCGAAGACACGATGCGTCGTCAAAGCCCTCATTTGTTTGGCATCTTGCAAGCGCTGGTCAAAGGGAAAGCCAACGAAGAGGCTGACAGCACACGCCTGCAGGCTCTCATCACCGGCACTGTGGCACTGAAGTTCTGAGATCGCCAAAGCAGTGGGATTGCACTCCTAACAGCCTACATGCTTGTTTGCTCGCGGTACAGGAAAGCAAGCAATTACAGACCTCAACCATCTTGGTGTCTCGCAACATATCAACAGATTTAGCGACGTCTAACTAAAGAACTTGGCGAATGATTACCAGGATGTACAGCAGCTCACGAAAGAGACACACATCTGGGTGTATGACAATCTGAATTTGTATTTAGATTTAGATCTGCTTTAGATTTGTGAAGGTAGTCAAATGTACGAAATATGTCCGTCATGGGCTGCGTTATCCTACTCTAGACTCTGCTAGCCGGCGCAGTTTTACGAAGAGGATCGTGCATGTGCATGATGGCGTTGATTTGTGAGGCCAGGCGACTGACCGGTTGTAGGCAAGTTGTTAGGCTCTTGCTAATCTACCACCTTCTGTGTCGTTTAGCAGAGCCTCTTAGAAATCTTAGCTGAGACCAGTGGGCTGAGCTAAATAACTTAATTAGACTCAAAGCATGTCACGTGACGAAGCATGGTCCCAGTCCTCCTCCGTGCTTAAGCCAATCACACGTGTGAAACCACATGGACCTATACACACGTGACAGCTAGCGCACGTGGTGTAAGCAACCTAGCGCGGAGGAGGACTGGGCACGAGTCTACGCTGGAATAGGATTCATTTCTGTTCTAGCGCCGACGTCGACGTCGACGTCGGCGTCAATATTGTGAACCAGGCTTTAGCCTCTGCTTCTGCTTTGACTAAGAGATGAAAGGGAACCGATGGTCTTGCATGGTTTTGCTAGAATGGCCATCATGCACTTCTCGTACGTAGTTGCCCTAACTTCTGAGTTAAATGGCGGCACACATGCACCGTATACAGTCGTCCACTGTGACGAAAAAGAGACAGAAAGCTTCGTTTGTTCTGCCAAAGGTACAAGAGTAAATAAACTTCCTGTTGACAAATCGTGGATTGACGAAATCCAAATTTAATGTAATGTAGATATTTAGAATCGAGCAAACAGAACGACGGCCATGTCGATCATCTGAAATATCAAACCGATATAAAATTTGAGCGGGAAAACCTTGACAACAACCCAACAATTATTCATCAATGACGTAATAGTGGATGCATGAATTATGTCGAAACGCTGGATCTCGTCGATCTGTTAATTGACGGTAGTTTATCTCCTCGTCTCATTCTAGACTCAGTTTGTCTCCTATAGAAGTCACCTCACTAAAATTCTTTGCGAATTCTTTTGTATGTCCTAGACGAACAACCGTGATGACACACGCGAAAGCACGCGCGGACCTATGCATTCCACCAGTGTACGTGTGTTCATGACCCTACATCTTTAACTAATACTAGACAGGTGGTCATTTGATGTCAAGTAGGACAGGGTCTGTGCACCCCGTATGAATTCTTCTAGGACTGAAGAGACCAGCAGCAAAACAATGACAAATGCATGGGCCACTGAAAATCTGTTAACGGCCCCATATAAAATTTCTTGATCAACGTCCCTGCTTCGAAACACCAACAAACAACAAACAACTTACACATGCAGATTGCAAAGGCTAATTAGTCTAATAAAGAAACACTAAAGTAACTTGCAAACCCTCCGCATGCCCTCTAGCTATGTAGTTTTAAAGATCTGGATATAATATGAGAAAGTCGACACAAATGTTTGGGCAAAGAATTTAGCAAATGACGTGATTTATTTTCTAGACCATGCAGGCTTGGTTCTAGCTATAGACTATAGTCACTACAGTGCGAACGTGCATGTACTGTGCATGAGTTTGTCATTCTTTCTAAAGACATAATTAATAAGAGTAAAAACCGCAGACGGGATGCTCATTCACTGTTTCTCCACAAGCTATCTGCCATCCAACGTTTCAATTAATTAAATTACAGGAAAGCATGCACCGGCCACAGTACATCTAGGGAATACAGTAGTCAGCAAAAGGACACAAAGCTTACTCGCTACTATATCTAGATATAGATTCCATCTACTCTATACTTACTAGCTAGATCTAATAAAGAATCAATGGAGTATTAGCTAAGGTTTATTAGATTTTTCTCGGATGTGCTCATTCCCAAGACGTAGCAAGAAAACGGATTGCTCTCTGGCAGATATTGTGAACCATCCATTACGGAAGCTATACGGCGCGACGCCCTGGTTGTATTTTAGTATCCCTGCAAGGCTATGCTGCGATAGCGGACAGAAATATTATACAGAGCAATTGTTATTGAGGGCGCTTCAGAAGGAGACACGTGCCGCCCAATTTCCCTATCTAAATCCGCTACTGTGTACACAAATGGATAAAACGAGGAGCTCCAATAGAGAGCATTCATGTAGGGCCTCATCCGGTATTCCTACGCCACTGAGTCGGTCCTTGCGTACCGTCCGACGTCTCCAATCGACATTTAAAATTCGGTGAAGATTCGATGAGAAATTTGCGCGCGAGTAGAGACAGGTTCGATCGGCAAGAAATCGCGTTGTCCTGAGAGAACTCCGAAAGACGACGACATGTACAGCCTCGCTGTCGAGCTCCATCGTTTCGGCTTGCACGAGTAAACTCGGTTGCGCTGCGACTCGCTGTTTCAGCACGCGTCGGTAATTATGCGCATAACGCTTGAAGTTGCGTGCTACTGTAACACTACGTCATCCGCTAGCAGGATATGATATATATATATATACAGTACTGTGCAAAAGTTTTAGGTCACCCAGATATTGTTCTAAGGTTGTATGAAAATGTAGTTCTGCACCTGAAATATGAACGTCTTGAGATCACATACTGTCTGGAGATATTGAACAGTATTTCATCAGTTATATTCTTGCTGTAGACAGGCTGTAGCTAACGAGAACGTCAACGTGCACTACGAGTTCACGTTGTGATGTCGCCGTTGCTATGCAGATGGCTAGAATGACTACCGTTGCTATGCATCTACTAGGGTTGCGCAGACCGTCCCTGTAAACCGCATGGTTGCGCACTGTACGCTGAAGGAAGAAGGGCATCCGAGGTGACGTACGGGACGTTTGAATCTCGCAAGCAATTTCCGTGTGATGCCAAAGAGAAGAAATCTTTCTATTGAAGAACGAGCTGCAGTAGTGACTTTAAGTGAAGAGGGATACAGCTGTCGCAGTATTGCAAGAAGGCAGAAAATCAGTCTTTGTGCAGTCCAGGGGATATTGCGGAAGAAGTCTGAAACAGGCACGGTTAAAGACAAGTCAAGATCTGGACGTCCTCGAGCAACTACCGCTCGCGAAGATCGTCTTCTTTATCGCACGTCTCTATCGAATCGGAGGGCAACATCGAGATTGTTGAAGAGAGCGCTCCAGGACTCTACTGGCTGTCACGTTTCGTCTAGTACGGTTAGAAGAAGGTTGAATTCGTTTGGATTGAAGGGTTGTGTGGCAGCAAAGAAACCACTTCTAACCGAAAAACACAAAAAGAAGAGACTAGAGTGGTGCAAGGAGCGACAAGATTGGACAGTTGAGAAATGGCGGAAAGTACTGTGGTCTGATGAGTCTGTATTTGAACTCATACCAGCAAGAAGAGAGTGGATACGAAGGAGAAGCAACGAAAGATACCATCCTCATTGTGTTACTTCAACGGTGAAGTATGGGGGAGCAAAAATTCAAGTTTGGGGGTGTATGGCTGCATCGGGTGTGGAAAGTCTGAAGGTAGTTGAAGGTACACTTAATGCAGCCAGGTATGTGGGACTCATTTGTGACAGTGTTAAAGAGGACGGGGAGAAGTTATGTGGAGCTGAATATGTCTTTCAGCAAGATGGAGCACCTTGCCACACAGCAAGAACGACAATGGCGTGGTTTGAGAGACATAGCGTGCCTGTAATCCATCCATGGCCACCTCAGAGTGCTGATTTAAATCCTATAGAGCATCTTTGGGATGAAATGAAACGCCGACTAGAGAAGGAACCCTGCAGGAACAAGCAAGAGTTGACAGCAGCTGTTTTCCAAGTGTGGAATACCACCACCAGGGCTGTTACCACAAACCTTGTAGATTCGATGCCTTGCAGGTGTGCTGCAGTAATTGCTGCTCATGGAGGACACACTAAGTACTAAACAATATTTCTTTGTCAAGATTACTTGTGAGTAGTATGCAAGATGTTTTTTGTTGTTTGTGATACAATAAAGCTGTAGCTGTTGACTGTAGTCCACTTTCTTCCTCCAGATTAGTGAAGTAACCAGGGTGACCTAAAACTTTTGCACAGTACTGTATATATATATATATATATATATATATATATATATATATATATATATTGATATATATTAATATATATTGATATATTGATATATATTGATATATATTGATATATATATATTGATATATATTGATAAACTTTAAAAGTAGGAGCAATAGCTAGATCGTGCAGCACTATAATTATACACAAATATCATACGCAACGGGATATAATGTTTAGTGTCACGAGAAGTTTTAAAGTCAGATTCTTTAGAGACTTGTTTAGAAATAGGACTCGAGTGTACTCTTTCTCTTCACATCCGCTGTCCAGCAATGAAAGCCTCCACCCAGTGAATTAGCAAACCTCAAGTCGACTTTGATGCACTCGATACCGAGAGATTCAAACATCTTGTGGATTGGATACTCTTTGGCTGAAACGACAACACGATTCTCATCCAACATGAGAATATTCATAGAGAGCCACTTTGATGACATCCAGAGAGGGTGAGAATCGGGCAGGACTGGTTGAGGAGGGTGGACGACTTTCCATCCTGCTTTCTCGAACATGTCGATCTGATGACATGGTCTGTCGGGATTCGACAACACAATACCTGGACGGATGGCAAGAAGAGTGCCATCGATATGCATGGGATTGGGATCACGAAATGACAGCTCGTGGATGCGGTAGTCGTCACCAAGATGGCGTCGCAACCACTCAATGCCAAATTTGTTTGTTACCTACAGATGAAACAGGTGTATGATAGTCATAAAAACAAAATAACAATTTGTTGAAACGATAAACAAAAAAGACAATCTAGATGCATGTCTAGTGCAGGGCGTAGCGTGACCTCTAGAAATGGGGGCTAAACTTCATGATGCTAAGGGGCACGCCCACTTTTTATGACTGATACCGTAGAATCAGTGGCAGATCCAGACTGAAAAAACAGTGGTGTATATACTATATATACTATATACACTATATATGTACTATATATACCATATATACTATATATACTATATATACAGCTTTGGTCCTCACACGTATTTACAATCCACAATTTTTATGACCACGCCTATAAATGACGGGGGCTATAGCCCGATCACGCTACGCCCGTCTAGTCTAATACAGTACTACTAGAAGAATACACGTAGGAGCCTCTAGATCTAGTCCTACCTCGTATGGGTAAATCAAAGTGTCAGCAAAAGCAAACAAAATTAGCAGTAATTCAGGGGCGTGGCGTGACGCCCAGAAATGGGGGTAAAATGATGCTACTAAACACGCCCACTTTTATGAACACGCCCATTTTTATTAGCTTCTAATTGACTGATGCGGTAGAATCAGTGGCAGATACAGACTGGAAAAAAGGGCGGTGTAATACTATATACAGCTTTGGTCCTCACACATATTCAAAGTCCACAATGTTTATGAACACGCCTACAAATGAGGGGTATAGCTCGGTCAGCTCATGTCACTCTAAGCCCCTACGTAATTTGACGTCATTAGCACATCTATATATATGTGTGTGTGTGTGTGTGTGTGTGTGTGTGTGTGTGTGTGTGTGTGTGTGTGTGTGTATGTGTGTGTGTGTGTGTGTGTGTGTGTGTGTGTGTGTATGTGTGTGTGTGTGTGTGTGTGTCTATAGAATAAAAACCACAACAACCATACAAGTCGAAGATAAACAAATTAGGGTAGAAGAGGAAAATATCTAGTTAATTAACAGCAAGGGGCTGCTCTGTAGAAGTCAAGCTATGAATTTCCGGAATATCCTAGCGTTTTCTTTGTCTCTGGAGCGCTCAATGTCTGCACGAATGTTACGTTTTATACATGCACGTATAGTCACTAATTTAAAAGTATAATGGTTAAAAATTAATATTAATTACTTAATTGAGTGGGCGTGTTTAATATTAAGCTTCACGACAAGTCGTATAATTTGATCATCCTTTAAATTCTCTTATTTATTCATCCCTTTTTCTTATTTCTTGTACTAGAACCAAACGTTATTTCTATGCTATTTCTATTCACCTCGTGTACTCACCTCATGCATGCATTTACTGGCACTATTACAATAAGGTCATCAAAAAGTAATTAAATTAATATTATTTAATCAGCTTTACCTTATTCCGGAAAATCCTGGAAATCGACAACTAGTGAACGCACAAATTTTGAAAAGTGGTAAGTTTGAAACCCTACCAAACATACCAGTGACTTCGGTCCTGGAGACCAATACCTAATCAGCTGCATGACTTTCACTACCCTTTAGTTTGATTCTTGTAATTAGTTCGTCGACTGTTTGCTGTTGCAAATTCCAAGGCGAGATCAACAGTAACAGGTCGACCGTGCAGGGAGAGTGGAAGAAATTGGTCCGGCATAACGCGCGTTAACAGGCGTAATGTTATCA
The DNA here is from genome assembly GCF_963422355.1 of Corticium candelabrum. Lineage (NCBI taxonomy): Eukaryota > Metazoa > Porifera > Homoscleromorpha > Homosclerophorida > Plakinidae > Corticium > Corticium candelabrum. Next base: position 7,809,468 of record NC_085091.1, on the reverse strand, counting down.
CGTGAATACCTAAAGCCCGGATTTCCGGGCCTCAAGTATAGTAGTCGTTCGACGACCCGACGACCCGACAACCCGATGACCCGACGACCCGGCGACCGCCCATATATATAGTTGGTTAGCACAGATGCAAATGAAGCTATTCCGACCAATAGACGAGAAGTGGTGTCATTACTGACCAATAGACGAACGTGATGTCATCATGAGGCTCCACCTCTCTTTGTTTGGTAGCTGCTAACGAGAATTCGGCCATCGGGAGTCCGTCCTGTACATGGTGTTTAGTCCTTTGTTCGAAGGGTTTAGTACATAGAAACAACGCCTATAGTTTACATTTGCACGTGTATGTTTCCCCAACAACAACCAGGAGCGAGGGCGTGTAGCTGTACCTGACTTGTAACATTTTGCTTGTTCCACAGTGTTTCTGCATAGTGGTTCTGCAGTCTGCCAGCTTAAATTTTCGGTGTGCGTGGCTGAGCGGCCGTGGTGTGTTGCAAAGATCACTAGTGTCGTCTTCAACAGAAATTTGGCGCTTGACGGGAATTTGCGAAGTGGAACGTGCATTGTCCATGAGAGCGTCTGTTTGTCGAACGAAGCGGCTCGGCTGACCTGTAAGTACGCTAGTGCGTCTCTATTCATTGTTGTTTTACGGTCTCCAAAGTCAGAGAGAACAGACGCCTAATTAGTCTACATGTGCACGTGCATGTTTTCCCACATTGATGTTTTGTTTTGGCTCTGGGGTCTCCTCATTACAACAACCAAAATTGCGGTTAGACGGATAGCTGTGTAAATACGGTACAGTGCACAGTAGGCGACGTCTAGCTAGAGAAGCGGCACAAACAACAAGACGCCTAGAGAAGCTGCACAAAGAACGAGACTTATATTACATTCTTGTGAGCTGGAAAATCGGTGGTGATCTGCTTGTTTGGTCTACATTTGTAACCTACGTTTCCCACCAATACAACAAACAGAACAATGATCACGCCCGTTACTTCATCACGTAAGGCGAAGATTGCCAGCCGGCCTAGCGTCGAGGCTCTCCGACTTGTAACATTTGGCTTGTTCCATCACTTGGAAACAACTACATTTGTAACATGCATTTAGAAACAACGCTTAGCTAATCTAGCTGCATTTGTAACGTTCCCACATCTAATTTTGTTACCCACATCATGCGTTTCTATCATACGATGTTGTCATAGCGCGACTAATTACCTTCAAGGTGCTTACTGACCGAGGGTTTGCACTTCTAATGCTTCTCTACTTGCATCTGCACTAATCGAGTATAGATACGTATACGTACGGTCGTACGGTCGGTCGTACGTCAGACGACTACTATACCCTTAGCCCGGATATCCGGGCATCGGGTAATAACTCCTGTTGACAGTGTCATACACTTTCGAAACACATTAACTTTACAAGAAGACAATGTCCACTTCCGTTTACACGCTTCCTAGCTGCACATAGCTGTCAACCGTCCCGGGATTCTCTGCATTGTCCCTGGATTTGGCTCTCCGTCCCGGCGTCCCGGTCGGGAACGAAATGTTCCGGGATTTTCTTGAGTCGATAGCAAAGTCGAAGTCATACACAAGTTCCGTCCTGATAATGACCTTTCGAGTTATTTTCTGGCCTGTGGCCTACTGGCTTTGGTTATCTACAGCACATGCACGCGTACATAATTAAGCGCGAATATCGATGAGAACTGCGAGACCGTGCCTTCTGCGCGTGCGTCATGAATCAATGTCGGAAGCTGATAGGAAGAAGCTGTCGAAGAGGCCGAGGGAGACTCTGAAACACTATAGAAGACACCATCATACGGGGGCGTGGCAGTTGGTACGTGGTGTCCCGGGAAAGTACGCTAAATCCAGGGAATTTGGGCGTCCAAGTCGCGGGGTTTCGCGTCCAGAAGTTGGCAGGTACTTAGCAGTGACGTTCGAGTACAAAGCATGTAGGTGCTCTTTGTATTTTTCAGCACTTAATGTGGGACAAAAAATTTCTCCTCTGTCAGTCTGAGCAACGGGCTTCAATTCCCCCAGCACCCTGCTTCCTACGCCAGTGTGTCTAAATATACTGCTATAGCTAGCTGCATTACCCGGTCTTTGCCCAGTTAAAAGATTACTTACTTACTCGCAGTATCGATTTGCAGACTCTATTGCATATGAATTCTACATGCTACCTCGAGGTCGACCACAACCAAAAGGAGACCCATCTTTCGCTAGGTTACTTTCATTCGGTAAGCACATCTGGAGAACTCGAGTAACAATGAGCCAAGTGTGAGGAAGTAGTAGGCGAACAAATACATACGATCTCGTCTTTGTCTAAATGTATAGGTATAGATGTATAGTATTAAGCACTCACTTGACTTCTCTGAGCAAAAATATCCCGTCCACATCTCATGAAGTCGGCTGCATCGAAGCATGGCTCAAACTCTGTTGTCACAAACTTTCCTTCAGCTGCTAGAGAATGACGTTCTTCGACTGATGTGCTGGGATAATCATGGTCATACAGTTCATCAGACATGAACGGTTTAGGAGCTGTCGTCCACTTCGCACCTCTTTGAAAATATTCTTTCAAGAGACGGCGGTAGCAACGGTATTCGAAGAATCGACTTCTCCAGGCCATTGGAGCCTCAATCAGTTCGTTACCGACGGTCAGAATGATGTCACGAGGCATGGCACAGTACATGCCCGAGCTACTGAAGTCGGGTGTTGAGTACACAAAAGACTGATCTTGCACATCTGGTCGCCTGACCGTCACTCCTTCGTGCTCCAGCACCTTGCAGAATTCTTTGACCTCTGTTTCTGCTCTAGCTAAGTGATGAAAGGGAAACGATTGTCCGCCATGGTTTTGGTAAAATGGCCACCACTTCTTGTACGTAGTTGCTCTAACTTCTGAGGTAAATGGCGGTACACACGCACCCTCTACTCGTCCGACAATAACCTCGTCTAGATGGTTCCATTCGTTGTGACTGTTTACAGGACAGTCGTCCACTGTGACGAAAGGGGAGACAGAAAGAGCAGATCGGAAGCTTCGTTTTGCTTTGCCAAAGATACGAGTAAGTAAACGGCCTGTTGACAAACCGTCGATTGACGAAATCCAAATATAAGTAGATATTTGGAATCGAGCAAACAGGACGACGGCCATATCGATCCCTGAAATATCAAACAGACTGTGACATAAACAAAGTTGAGCGGGAAAACCATGACAACAACCCAACAATTGTTCATCAATGACGTAATAATGGCTGCATAAATTATCTAGGAAAGGGGAAACGCTCGATATTGTCGATCTGTTGTCGCTATAGTAGATATCTCCTCGCCTCATTCTAGACTCAGTTTGTCTCGTAGAAGTCGATCACCTCACTAAAATTTTGCGAATCCTTTTGTATAAAGGATAATCTTTAATTAACAACCGCGCGTGCATGATGAACGCGGACCTAGGCATATTCCACCATTCTATACTCTACATCTTACTAGAGGTGGTCACTTGATGACAAGTAGGACAGGGTCTGTGCACCCCGTATGAATTCTTTTAAGGCTGAAGAGGCCCAACAGCAAAAACAATGACAAATGAGGCGATAAGGGCAAGAACCTAGTAACCCACACGTGCGCTAAATGAAGAAAGAGGCGCCAAAGTTTAAATGTCATGTCCATGCAAAGAAATGAATTAAGTCCTTTCTACTCTGTCAAATTGTAGAACATTAATTTTTATTATCCTCATCAACTCTAACGTAATACTCAAAGCTTCTTTGTCGTCTGGATGCGCTTTCTAGCTCACCGTACAGTCGTTTTACATGCAAACGCCTTACCAGACCAAAAACCATAACAAGTACCCTTTAACTAAGTTACTGATCATGTGATATCCGGATGCCAATGTCTATGTGTCAGCCCCGCTCTCCACCCGGCTCTTTCATACATACTTGGTCACAATCAGAGACTCTGGGTCACAATATTGACATAGAAGGAGGAGTCGGTCAGGCAAAACTGTCCGGAAGTGGAAAGGGGGAGGGGCTGCCTATCCAAGACTACCAAGGAGTACAGTATATATATTGCTGGAAAAGCGATTGAAGAAGGCCACAAAACAATAAAATCTAGAACATCCCAACTAGCAGCGAGAATAGCTTATTTAAGTGTACTATTTATCTATTATTTAACACTTATTACGATATAAAATGTATTGATATTAATGCTATTGTAGACGTGTCAATAATTTGTTAGACTCCCGCATTCTCCCGCATTTTTTCCTGCAAACACACGCATTTTGATTAGCTAGGTTGGCAGGTCTGGTCAACAAACACAGAACAGTCTCGAAAACGAAATCACGTGATCATCGGCAAACACATCCGGTTGGTTACCAGGTTCTTGATTGCAGATACGCCCACTATGTGTACATACGGTAACCCACACAACTGTTTTGTATGTAAAAAACCTGGTAACCCACACAAACTCCACCCACCATAAAAGCTACCTATCAAGGAAGCCCAACAGTGCCTTATCTCAAATATGACCTGAGGGACCAGTCAGTGGCGGATTCAAAGGGGTTTCAGTGGTTTCTGTGTTTTCCGTGGTTTCTGTGGTTTCCGTGGATACCCCCTTTTGTTGACCCTTCTACGCTAGTCTACATTGCAGTTCTAATATTTTACTGTAAGAAAAAGTCACTTTTTATGCGGTCAAGAAACTTCAAAACTTTCCACTGGAAATTACAGTACTCTGTAATCGCGTTCAGTATCGTTTGCTTTGGTCTGGCATTTAGAGGCAACCTGTAATCTACGCCCCAACAAGTCAGGGAGATTCAAGCAAAGGTCATGAAGTCTAATATCGGATCCAATGAGTTTTCAAAGAATCGGAAATCGAAAGAGCTAGACGTAGAGTGACTTCCGGAAGTCACGAAATAACGTCGTCTTTTGCTGCAAACATGAAGGTGAGAGACTTACAGATCACCAGTATGACATTGTGCTAAAACGTACCAATGTACCACAACGACATTCATCGTTTGCGAAGACTGCTCGCCCGGGAGAAAATATCCGAGAACGGTGTACTGCAATTACATCTATACTCTCTTACGTAGTGCTCCCGTCGCGTCTGTTGTGGTCTTCACTTTTGTCATTCTGATAAGTTTATATCCTAGACTTAGAATATGAACGCAAAAATTCTCATCATATTTCCAGTGATTCTAGTAGTACAGTTCTAGCCTCAAACATTGGTAAGATGTTTCATCCATTTGAATTAAGCCAATTAGTCAATAATCAAATTGTATGCGCGTACGATATAGATATTAAGATTGCTGCTGAATGTTCAAGTGAAGTATTAACTGAAGACAAGTCCCCTAGTTCTCAGGTTGACACTACCACCATTTCATTGCCCACTACGTCTTGTACATGTTTACGCTCTGAAGTAACAAACATGTCATTGTTATCAGTAGATATAGGTAAACTATTGGCTACAGACAAACAAATTTTAAGCAAGCTGAGCAGAGAGGAAAAATATCACATACTGACAACTGAAACTATCCCATCCCAATCTATTGCACTATCCTCACTCTCAAAGTCATGGATCAGTCAACTTCCGTCAATTTCATCCAGAGTGGGTCAAACAGTATCCGTGGCTGATCGACTGCCGACAAGCTGATGGAGTATTTTGCCGGGCGTGTGTATTTTTTGTACCAGAAAGAGTAGTCGGGCAATCTACTGGTTAGTTTGTCACAAAGCCATTCAACACCTGGGTTAGCAAGTCTCAGCTCATAGTAGTCTAGATTACCAACCACATGTACTCTGTATTGAAAATGGAAGAATTCTTAGAGCGAATAAAGCACCCAGCTGAAACTATCAATTCCAAGTTTGACAAAGAAGAACAAACAAAATTTGAAAAGAATTGTACAGTTATTGAGTCTTTGCTGAAGATGGTGCTATTGTGCGAAAAGCAATTAGAGTTGGCCTTTCGCGGTCACAGAGATGATGGAATTGATTTCATGGAAGAGAAGGATGTAACGTGTCTCAAAATGATGAAAACTCTCTCGAACTTGTTCGTTTCAGAGCTGAAACAGATGCTGCTTTGAAAAACACCTTGAAAATGCTCTTAAGAGTGCGTGCTATACATCAAAGACCATTCAAAACGAACTGATAAAAGTCGTCGGTAGCCGCATTCAGTCCGACATCATATTACTCCGTCATAGTGGATGAGGTGACTGATATTGCACACAGGAAGCAGCTGTCTCTGGTACTGCGATACGTTAGTAATGGAAAGGTCAAAGAGGTCTTTACAGACTTTTTGGAAGTGAAATTATACTGGTGAGGCACTCGCAGATGCAATCTTAAGAACTCTTGAGACATGGGGCTTGCCAGTTGCTAACATGCGTGGCCAATGCTATGATGGGGCTCCAATATGCCTTGTGCCAAGTCTGGTTGCAAGGCAATGATACAACAACAAGCTCCAATGGCTATCTATGTTCACTGCGCTTCACACCGGTTAAATCTCGTGATAGTTTCTACTTGCAAAATTGAGGCATTTAAATATTCTTTTACGGGTAACATTGACAATTCCCATAACGTCACGTGAAAGTGAGAGAAGTTTCAGTCAACTGAAACTTAGTAATACGGTGCCGTCGAGCCGACAATCTATCTGATCGGCTCAGTGGTCTCTCTCTTATGAAGATTAATCGTGACAGGTGTGAGGAACTCCAACAGAGTCCAGCGAAGCTAGAGGAGCTAGTACAAGCATTTTACCAACTACATCCCAGACGGATAAAGCTTCCATTTATACTTGCTGACTACCCATGATATTATAATATTGGCATTATTGTAATTATATATATATAAATATTAATATAGATCTTTCAGTTCAAATGATGCGGTAGTTTTTCAATTTTATTAGTAATAAAACATTACAATGTACACGTAGATGCAGTATAAAAAATTTTAAAATACTTAATCTATTTAACTTCTGAGACACGCCTACTTTTTATTAAATATAGGAAACCCCTTTTTTCAAAATCCTGTATCCGCCACTGCTGCAGAGTTACCAGATTCTTGCTCAAATGGGCCACTGAAAGTGTGTCATCAAAGGCGTATAGAATTTCTTGGTCAACTTTCCTGCTTTGAAACACCAACAAACAACAAACAACCTACACATACAGATTGCAAAGGTTTACCTAGAGAGCACTTTCACCGATTGACGCACGCGCATTAGCTAATCGTTTCTGGTCTTTTTTCACGTTTTGGGAAGTCTGGCGCTATCTCAGAGCAAACTTGATAGCTGAGCATTATGATAACGCAAAATAGCAACATCGTACGAGACGTTTTTTTCAAATAACGTCCAGTAAGTGCAGGTTACCGCTTCGTGTAAACATGGTATTTGCGTAGGCGAAAGTAAAATGTGCTTTCGCATCACTGACTCACCTTCAGTCGACAGCGAAAAGCACACATACGGCGATGGTTCGGCTGTAGAATAAAGGCACTTTGTGTCACGTGATTATGTGCAGTGTCGCACGTTTCCGTGTTTTTTTTGCATCACACAAGCCCTTTTGTACTGTAGTATGGCCTCCATTCGTAGAAAGAAACACGGAGGAAAGTGGGAAAAACCGAGCGATTGCAAGTCGCTCAAGACGATCATGTGGAGTCTACAACGTACGAACGACTGAGTCGCTTATGAACTTTAATTTGTTCTCTTTCACTGTTAGAGTCGCCCGAAGCGTCTAGACCCGTCTCTTGTGTGCCCTCGTAGATGGCCTCGGAAAGCAAGACCAAAACAATTCGCCGCGCAACACAGCAAACCGCAGTCCAGGGCCTTAACGTACGTCAACGTCTACTGCGCGTGCGTCAATGAGTGAAGTGCTCTTGCATGTAATTAGTTACGTACTAGAGTACGAAAAGGTTAGCCTGCAGCTTACCTAACTAATTAATTAACGATGAAAGTTGCAAACTCTCCGCTTACCCCTATCTAGGTAGTTTAACTATAAACTAGCTTCCCTTTTTCGACGTCGCCGGCAGTAAACGACACAGACGTACCTCATAGGCGTAGAAACCACGGGGCCCATCATGATGGAGCAGCCTATGGTTACAATAAGATAGCGTGAAAACAAGGTACAAGTGGAAAAACGAGGAGCGCCAGTAAATGGCATCCATGTTGGGCCCCAGCCTCCATGGATGGTATTCCTACGCCACTGGGTCGGTCCTTGCGTACCGTCCGAGGTCTCCAGTCAACATTTAAAATTTGGTAGAGATTTGATGCGCCTTTTTCCCCAGAGAAATTCGCGCGCGAGTGGACGGGTTCGATCAGCAAGAAGTCGCGTAGTCCCGAGAGAACTCCGAAAGACGACGACAGCGTCACTGTCAAGCTCCGTCGTTTCAGCGTGCGCGAGTAAAAATTGCGACTTGCCGTTTCTGAGAAACGCTTTTATTCCGATTTCTACGTCTAGTCGTCACGTGACCGGCTGAAGTCAGGTGTCGAGTAAACAAAAGACTGACCTTGAAAACCTGCTTGCAAGACTTCGTGCCCGAGCACCCTACAGAATTCTAGCCTAGCCCCAGACGCTTAGCCGCTGCAGCGAATGCGCTTTGGTGTACGAGGCTACCGGCGCGCCAATTGATTCTTGGTAGTTGTACAGGGACTATTCTGTTCATATTTGCTCCTATTCTGTTCACCGGGGACTATCTTGTTCACGCAATTTGAACCCACCCTAGCGGGGACTATCCTGTTCACCGGTGACTATCTTGTTCACAGGCGACTTATAATCCGTTCACCGGGGACTATCCTGTTAACGTGAACAGGATAGTCTCCGGTGAACAGGATAGTCCTCACTATAGCGGGGACTTAGTTTTGTTCACCGGGGACTATCCTGTTCACAGGCGACTATCCTGTTTACGCGACTATTCTGCATGTTCACACTAGCCATATGCATACAGTGTTCATGGCGACTATCCTGTTCACAGGCGACTACACGTATTCTGTTCACAACAATTATTTGAATTACATCAACAGTAACTTTGCAAAAACCTTTATTGTTTGTTTATCCAATCTTTATTTATAGCCTATCTAATTCAACGAAAAATCTGTCTAGTCTCAAAACCAATTAATTAACGGTGCACTATTTCAAGTAAAACTTGTGCACTATATGCTATTGTAGCTGTAAATAACTACTCATTATCTACTTTGATACATCTGTTAAGTTAAAACATAAAAGTATATTTGAGTCAGTCTTCCCATCTAGAGACGTCCAACAGGAATTGTAGTATATGACGTGGCGGCAGTTATGACATCATTTTTAACACAATAGCCTATGCAACCTCCCCCACACTCAAAACACTAGAGTTCATTTGAGTCTGTGTCTAAGATTGATCGATCGATGCATGGCAATTTCTGTGTGATATAGAAATGTATTATAGTATGGTACTCATATGTATGAATTTCTTTCACGCCTGCTGAAGGCATACAGTATCCACAGTTAATAAAGGACATACAGAACTGTACATTTAAAATTTACACAGAGACACACACAGACACGCACAAAATAGATATTATAAAATGTGTTTTTGTTCATTGTATATGAGGAAAGTAGTAATGCTAGATCGCAGTCTCAATCTTCAATTAATTTCCCTACCCTAGATGACTTGCTGGTGCTTGCTTACAACCATCGATCCCTGTTACTGACGCAATTAACTTACTATGCATTAATTGCATTATAGTTGCTGTAAATTTACTAGCTTCTTGCAACCACTCGCCAACCTTCTGTCACAGACACTGTACAGTATAGATATCATAGACACTGTACAGTATAGATATCATACTTATCTAGGAATTACGTAATGACACATGGACAATCAGAAAATTATTAGTTGTAATACACACATTCCTAGGATCTGTATACACCAGAGAGGACCACTTTAGTTGAGCACATTGGAAGAGTCTACGATATGGTAGTGTAGTCAGCCACGTACCGTACAGGCAGGTAGCTAGATAGCAAAATTGAGCAAGAGCTAGTACGGTAAGTGTTGCGCGTATGGATTGATGGGACTGTTGACAATGAACAAAAGTGTCTAGCTATATATATAGTGAACAGAAGCTCTAGTGAACATGCAGATCTATAGTCGCCGTAAACAGAATATATAGTAGCCGATAGTCGCCGTGAACAGGATAGTCCCCGGTGAACGTGAACAAGATTGTCACCTGTGAACAGGATTATAAGTCGCCTGTGAACAGGATAGTCGCCATGAACACTGTATACATGTGGCTAGTGTGAACATGCAGAATAGTCGTCGTGAACAGGATAGTCGCCTGTGAACAGGATAGTCCCCGGTGAACAGGATAGTCCCCGGTGAACAGGATTATAAGTCGCCTGTGAACAGGATAGTCGCCATGAACACTGTATGGATATGACTAGTGTGAACATGCAGAATAGTCGTCGTGAACAGGATAGTCGCCTGTGAACAAGATAGTCCCCGGTGAACAGAATAGTCCACGCTATAGCGGGGACTATCCTGTTCACGACGACTATTCTGTTCACGTGCACAGGATAGTCCCCGGTGAACAGGATAGTCCCCGCCAGAGTGGGTTCAAATTGCGTGAACAAGATAGTCCCCGGTGAACAGAATAGGAGCAAATATAAACAGAATAGGAGCAAATATGAACAGAATAGTCCACGTGAACAGGATAGTCCACGTGAACAGGATAGTCCCCGTGAACAGAATAGTTCCTGTACAGTAGTGAACGGACATGTTACAACCTCGATTTTGACATAAACGAACTGCTGCCTTTTTGCGCATCTTTCGAGCAGTAACCTGCACCGTTTATTGAAAGGGGGCCTCAGTTTTGAGTGTCGTCCACTGAACGTTGCTCTCTCGGCACAAATCGGCTTCAAATAAATTGGACGGCAGGTAAAGTGATTTTTAATTACTATGTTTTGCGGTTAAATAAAAAAATTTGCAGTTTTCTTGAAATATTTTTTGGGTGCGCGCATCTGCTACGCACGTTATTAATTAACTGGATTGAATTGTGTGTCAATATTTACATTGTGGCGTGCACTGCATACATCAAATTGTGTACTATTTATTGCAAATTTATTTCCTGTGTCCAATTAAATAATATGCAATTAATTAATTACCAATACAATTAGAACAGTGCAAAGTACTCAGGCAATTTAATTCTATTTCACAACTACTCCTACAAAAGATTTATTAACAGATAAACACTATACAATTAAAATGACAGCATACGATATGTGTGTGTACACAATATTTATTAATTAAGCATTATCTAGTTGGTATAAACACGTACATGAAATAATCTATAGACACTTCAATACTCATTACAAATCAGATCATTTAATGCAAACCACATAATAATTACTAATGCATAGAATCATTGTAGATGGATGACGATGACGAATTCATAACTCTGCTGGTTGCCACACAGCTACAGTATTGTTGAGGTAATGTATGTTTAGAGCTAGCATTGGTTTTAATTAAATTAAGTAAATTAATATAAGTTTAGTTACTTAAGTTGATGGTATCAGTCATTGCGTTGTTGGCACTTATAGGTATACGTTGTATATGCCTTTTGCCAACTGGTATTGTATTGCAAACTATATAATTATTATGGCATTGTTATATACGGTTGGTAATGTGAATGACAGTTATATAATTAGTATACTGGTGTGTGTGTGTGTGTGTGTGTGTGTGTGTGTGTGTGTGTGTGTGTGTGTGTGTGTGTGTGTGTGTGTGTGTGTGTGTGTGTGTATTGAACAGCAAATATTTGTGTATATATATATATATATATATATATATATATGTTAGAGGTAATAAGAAATAATTGTAGTATGCCTCTTTGTGAAGTGATGAAATATTTTGACATTCACTAACACATGTACAATCCAAGAGAGACGACATCTGTCTTTTTGATGATTTCATTATGTGTCCTTACGAGTTTTGTTTTAGCTTGTTTTTTTTGTTTGTTGGGGTGAAAAGTTTAAACCACTGTATCTGTACATTGCTTCTGCACTCTCATAAACAACATTCTCTTTTTACGAGTTTCCAAATCATTCAAAATTTAGTACACTTTTGAGCTAGTTAGTAACTTGATTCCGTATCCCAAAACTTAATCTGTACTGGCAAAGGCAACAAGTAGACAACTCAAGGGAGTCACTTGGACAAGGCAAATAGTAGCATGGGGCAGCACGTGCAGTATGATCGAGTCAACTTTCTCATTACTATCAATGGAACTAGAAATGGTTGCCAATTCTTGAGCAACAGTTCTGCTATATATTGCTGAGAAAAGTCACCAAGATTTCTATTATATTGCAAACAATAATTCAATTGTTCATAAAACCAAGATAATTCAGTCTGGGAATCAACAAAATCATTCTCTCGACTGCATGGCCAGCACAAAACCCTACTTTAAATTATGTTTATCCGTCCTATTGTCTACGGTCTGTTTGCCTGTCTGTTTGTCAATACATATGTTTTTATAAATCATCACTATAACTTACACCAATGCTAATTACATGTCTGTGTCTGTCTGTCTGTGTGTGTCTGTCTGTCTGTCTGTCTGATTCAGATAGATTATTTGATTTTGACATTCAAGGCCAAGTACATTAGTCAATCTATGACTTTGTTGTTTGCAACGACTGGTTTGCTTTCACAAATTCCTAGCAAATGTACAAGTAGAGTCTCTATGAGAGTACAGTATATGTCTGTCTGTCTGTCTGTCTGTCTGCCATTCAGTCAGCTCCTTGTAAAATGTGAGTGTGGAGCAGAGCTGGACAGAGAAGGATATCACTTGATTACATGTAAGTATGGGGGAGGTCCTGTCTGGACGCACAACACCCTAGTTTCTGGATGGAGCGAGTGTCTCAGCGATTTGCTCATATGCCACCAGATTGAGCCAAGACACAGATACATCCACACTGAAGATAGACCAGACATCACATTTTACGACGTAGACTCAGGAACAACAAAAGAGATAGATGTTGCTATGGCTCATCCCTGGAGCAAAGATACCATCAAGGGAGCGTCCACGACATGTGGATATGCAGCAACAAAACGAGAGGCAAGGAAGGAAGTAAAGTATCGCAAAGAATCATTACCAGATGGTTCTAAGCCTTTTGTTACTCCTCTGGTGTTCGAACACTTTGGTCGTTGGGGACCCAAAGCAGAGGAATTTTTAAATGAACTTGCAAAGAAGTCCAAAGACATGCTGGGAAGGAAAAATGAAGCAGCGTTTAGAAGCTATTGGAGAAGAAGATTTTCTGTGATTATTCAGAAATGTAACAGTAGAGTTGTTTTAAGAAAGCTATCTAGGCTTTCATTGAATTGTTTGGATGGACAAGACAAGCTAGAGATGGACAAAGCCATTCATAGTTCTATTCATTAATTAAAACGAAGAACAGTAGGAAAGTAGAACTTTTAGTACTGCAGCAAGTGATGTAAGTAGTGACGTTTGATGACAATAAAACAAATCTGTCTGTCCGTCTGTCTGTCTGTCTGTCAATGGTAGTACATTTCAAACATGATCACTATACAGGCTAGGTAAAGTAGCTATGGTAAGCTATAAAAATTAGTTCAATAGGCCCTATAGGGCCATTATACCTATCAATCTAATGTACATAAAACTGAGTTACAAACTCATCAATGCCATTATGATTAGTGAAAGTTAAAATGGAAATCTTCTTGGCGATTGTGTTAGCTTTGCACCGCTGCTATGTTGTTGAGAAGTGTTTCCGCCAAAGCACATAAATTCCTTGCAGTTTTTCTTGCCTGAATCGTCTGTTGCCCTCTGTGACAGTTCCTGCATGTATTTGTTGGCTTCTTCGCTCAAACGACCACAGTGTTCCATGACAAGGGGAACAAACCTCAACGACGGTGTTCCAGGAAGTTTGAGTTGACTGTATTTTATTGTTTCCTCCGTCTGTCTGTCTGTCTGTCTGTCTGTCTGTCTGTCCTCAGAAAGTTGGCCTCAGAAATCTTTCAAGATTTTCAACTAATCATGGTGATTTAGATAGATTATTTGACTTTGACATTCAAGGCCAAGTCCATTAGTTAATCTATGACTTTGTTGTTTGCAAGGACTGCATGGTTTGCTTTCACAAATTCCTAGCATATGTAAAAGTAGAGTGTATATGGGAATAAATTATTTCTCTGTCTGTCTGTCTGTCTGTCTGTCTATCTGTCAAATAACATTTATTTCAAACATGTACATCTATAATACAATGCTAGCAAGGTAACTATGTAGAGTTCCGCAACTACGAGAGTTCACTAGGACTACATTTAGAAAAGAAACAAACATATAACACTTAAAATAGAACAATGCAGACTATCAGGAGCCAAATTAGCGGCTGAAAAATGGGTAGAGCAATCTACCGTACAGTCAATGTCACTCTTGAGAGCTGAGATTTTTCTCATTATTACCTTGGCATTGCATTTTTGAAGTTGAGAACCTCTTTCTCCAGATGTCTAGAAACTCAGCAGCATTAGGTTGACCGAGTTCATCACGTAACTTCTTTACTAGCCTTTCCAGGAAGTTTTTCCCATCTCAACCATCGTCCGTCTGTCTGTCTGTCTGTTTGTTTGCCTGTCTGTACATGTACTGCTAAGTATGGTAAAATATCTACCAAATCATATAGGAATAAATGTCATCAAAGTATTTACTCAATCATGTTGTAATGAAAGTGTTAGATGCAATATGAATGTATAGACATTTACCTGTGGGTACTTTGTTCAGTTGTTGAGTACAGCAGATGCATAAGCTGGGTAGGTACTGTCAACACTCTGGTACAACATGATTGAGTAGATACTTTGATCACGTTTATTCCCATATGATTTAGTAGATCTTGTATCATACTTAATTAGCAATACAGACAAACAGACGGACAGTCAGACAGACAGACAGACAGACAGACAGGCAGACATACTTTATTCTCATATAGACTCTACTTGTACGTTTGCTAGGAATTTGTGAAAGCAAACCAGTCCTTGCAAACAGCAAAGTCATAGATTAACTAATGGACTTGGCCTTGAATGTCAAAATCAAATAATCTATCTAAATCACCATGACTAGGTGACAGTTTTGAAAGTTTTCTGAGGATAACTTCAGCATTGCATCTTTGTAGAATTGTAGAAAATCTTTTTCTCCAATACAACACGGACATGGACCAGGAGGCATTAAAATTAGCTTCAGGATTTACTGACTGTTGTGAAAAATGCTGCAAAAATTCTCTGCCTTTGTGCCCCACCTCCCAAAATGTTCTATCACAAGAGGAACACATCTTGATACATATCCTCCTGAAACAAGCTCTTCTGAATATTTTTTCATTTCTTTTCTTCTCTTGTCGTGGCAGCAAGACCATTTTCCTTGCTAGCCCTCTTCATAATATCCTGACAGACAGACAGAAAGACAGACAGACAGGCAAACAGACAGGCAAACAGACAGTAGACAATAGCACGGACAACAGAATTTAAAGTAGGCTTTGTGCTGGCCATGCAGTCGAGAGAATGATTTTGTTGATTCCCAGACTGAATTATCTTGGTTCTATAAAAGGGTGAATTATTAATTATTTGCAGTATAATAGAAATCTTGGTGACTTTTCTCAGCAACATATAGCAGAAATGTTGCTCAAGAATTGGCAACCATTCCTAGTTCCATTGACAGTAATGAGAAAGTTGACTCGATCATACTGCACGTGCTGCCCCATGCTACTATTTGCCTTGTCCAAGTGACTCCCTTGAGTTGTCTACTTGTTGCCTTTGCCAGTACAGACAATTAAGTTTTGGAATACGAAATCAAGTTACTAACTAGCTCAAAAGTGTACTAAATTTTGAATGATCCGGAAACTCGTAAAAAGAGAATGTGTACAGATACAGTGGTTTAAACTTTTCACCCCAACAAACAAAAACAAGCAAAAACAAAAATCGTAAGGACACATAGTTAAATCATCAAAAAGACAGATGTCGTCTCTCTTGGATTGTACATGTGTTAGTGAATGTCAAAATATTTCATCACTTCACAAAGAGGCATACTACAATTATTTCTTATTACCTCTAACATATATATATATATATATATATATATATATATATATATACACATAAATATTTGCTGTTCAATACACACACACACACACACACACACACACACACACACACACACACACACACACACACACACACACACACACACACACACACACACACACACACACACACACACACACACACACACACACACACCAGTATACTAATTATATAATTGTCATTCACGTCACCAACCATATAACAATGCCATAATAATTATATAGTTTGCAATACAATACCAGTTGGCAAAAGGCATATATAACGTATACCTATAAGTGCCAACAATGCAATGACTGATACCATCAACTTAAGTAACTGAACTTAAATTAATTTACTTAATTTAATTAAAACCAATGCTAGCTCTAAACATACATTACCTCAACAATACTGTAGCTGTGTGACAACCAGCAGAGTTATGAATACGTCATCGTCATCCATCTACAATGATTCTATGCATTAGTAATTATTATGTGGTTTGCATTAAATGATCTGATTTGTAATGAGTATTGAAGTGTCTATAGACTATTTCATGTACGTGTTTATACCAACTAGATAATGCTTAATTAATTAATTAATTAATATTGTGTACACACACATATCGTATGCTGTCATTTTAATTGTATAGTGTTTATCTATTAATAAATCTTTTGTAAAATATATATGTATGTATTTATATATATTAGAGGTAATAAGAAATAATTGTATTATGCCTCTTTGTAATGTGATAAAGTATTTTGACATTAACTAACACATGTACAATCCAAGAGACATGACATGTCTTTTTTGATGATTTAACTATGTGTCCTTACGATTTTTGTTTTTGCTTGTTTTGGTTTGTTTGTTGTGCACTCTCGTAAAGAACATTCTCTTTTTACGAGTTTCCAGATCATTCAAAATTTAGTACACTTTTGAGCTAGTTAGTAACTTGATTCCGTATTCCAAAACTTAATCTGTACTGGCAAAGGCAACAAGTAGACAACTCAAGAGAGTCACTTGGACAAGGCAAATAGTAGCATGGGACAGCACGTGTAGTATGATGGAGTCAACTTTCTCATTACTATCAATGGAACTAGAAATGGTTGCCAATTCTTGAGCAACATTTCTGCTATATGTTGCTGAAAAATCACCAAGATCTCTATTATACTGCAAATAATAATTCACTTGTTTATAAAACCAAGATAATTCAGTCTGAGAATTAACTAAATATTTCTCTTGACTGCATGGCCAACACAAAACCCTACTTTAAATGATGTTTGTCCGTCCTATTGTCTACGGTCTGTTTGCCTGTCTGTTTGTCTTTTTGTCTGTCTGTTTGTCAATACATATGTTTTTATAAATCATCACTATAACTTACACCAATGCTAATTACATGTCTGTGTCTGTCTGTCTGTCTGTCTGTCTGTCTGTCTGTCTGTCTGTCTGATTCAGACAGATTATTTGATTTTGACATTCAAGGTCAAGTACATTGGTCAATCTATGACTTTGTTGTTTGCAAGGACTGCATGGTTTGCTTTCACAAATTCCTAGCATATGTAAAAGTAGAGTGTATATGGGAATAAATTATTTCTCTGTCTGTCTGTCTGTCTGTCTGTCTGTCTGTCTGTCTGTCTGTCTGTCTGTCTGTCTGTCTGTCTATCTGTCAAATAACATTTATTTCAAACATATACATCTATAATACAATGCTAGCAAGGTAACTATGTAGAGTTCCGCAACTACGAGAGTTCACTAAGACTACATTTAGAAAACAAACAAACATATAACACTTAAAATAGAACAATGCAGACTATCCGGAGCCAACTTAGCGGCTGAAAAACTAGGTAGAGCAATCTACAGTATAGTCAATGTCACTTTTGAGAGCTGAGATTTTTCTCGTTATTACCTTGGCATTGCACTTTTGAAGCTGAGTTGAGAACCTCTTTCTCTAGATGTTTAGAAACTCAGCACCGAGTTCATCACGTGACTTCTTGGCTAGCCTTTCCAGGAAGTTTTTCCCATCTCAACCATCGTCCGTCTGTCTGTCTGTCTGTCTGTCTGTCTGTCTGTCTGTCTGTCTGTCTGTTTGTTTGCCTGTCTGTACATGTACTGCTAAGTATGGTAAAATATCTACCAAATCATATAGGAATAAATGTGATCATAGTATTTACTCAATCATGTTGTAATGAACGTGTTAGATGCAATAGGAATGTATGTACATTTAACGGTGGGTACTTTGTTCAGTTGTTGAGTACAGCAGATGCATAAGCTGGGTAGGTACTGTCAACACTTTAGTACAACATGATTGAGTAGATACTCTGATCACGTTTATTCCCATATGATTTAGTAGATCTTGTATCATACTTAATTAGCTATACAGACAGACAGACAGACAGACAGACAGACAGACAGACAGACAGACAGACAGACAGACAGACAGACATACTTTATTCTCATATAGACTCTACTTGTACATTTGCTAGGAATTTGTGAAAGCAAACCAGTCCTTGCAAACAACAAAGTCATTAACTAATGGCCTTGACTTTGAATGTCAAAATCAAATAATCTATCTAAATCACCATGATTAGGTGACAGTTTTGAAAGTCTTCTAAGGATAACTTCAGCATTGCATCTCTGTAAAATTGTAGAAAATCTTTTTCTCCAATACGACACGGACATGGACCAGGAGGCACTAAAATTGGCTTCAGGATTTACTGACTGTTGTGAAAATTGCTGCAAAAATTCTCTGCCTTTGTGCCCCACCTCCCAAAATGTTCAATCACAAGAGGAACACATCTTGACACATATCCTCCTGAAACAAGATCTTCTGAATATTTTTTCATTTCTTTTCTTCTCTTGTCGTGGCAGCAAGACCATTTTCCTTGCTAGCCCTCTTCATAATGTCCTGACAGACAGACAGACAGTAGACAATAGCACGGACAACAGAATTTAAAGTAGGCTTTGTGCTGGCCATGCAGTTGAGAGAATGATTTTGTTGATTCCCAGACTGACTGATCTTGGTTCTATAAAAGGGTGAATTATTAATTATTTGCAGTATAATAGAAATCTTGGTGACTTTTCTCAGCAACATATAGCAGAAACGTTGCTCAAGAATTGGTAACCATTTCTAGTTCCATTGTTAGTAATGAGAGAACTGACTCGATCATACTACACATGCTGTCCCACACTACTAGCGGCGTCCCTCCATTAAAGCTTTACTGCTACGTTCACAGTTTTGCCTAGTCCAAGTGACTCTCTTGAGTTGTCTACTTGTTGCCTTTGCCAGTACAGACAATTAAGTTTTGGAATACGGAATCAAGTTACTAACTAGCTCAAAAGTGTACTAAATTTTGAATGATCCGGAAACTCGTAAAAAGAGAATGTTCTGTACAAGAGTGCAGAAGCAATGTACAGATACAGTGGTTTAAACTTTTCACCCCAACAAACAAAAACAAAAACAAGCAAAAACAAAACTCGTAAGGACACATAATTAAATCATCAAAAAAGACAGATGTCATCTCTTTTGGATTGTACATGTGTTAGTTAATGTCAAAATACTTCATCACTTTACAAAGAGGCATAATACAATTATTTCTTATTACCTCTAACATGTATAAATACATATATATATATATATACAAATATTTGCTGTTCAAATACACACACACACACACACACACACACACACACACACACACACACACACACACACACACACACACACACACACACACACACACTCACTCACACACACACACACACACACACACACACACACACACACACACACACACACACACACACACACACACACACACACACACACACACACCAGTATACTAATTATATAACTGTCATTCACGTCACCAACCATATATAACAATGCCATAATAATTATTATATAGTTTGCAATACAATACCAGTTGGCAAAAGGCATATACAACGTATACCTATAAGTGTCAACAATGCAATGACTGATACCATCAATTTAAGTAACTGAACTTAAATTAATTTACTTAATTTAATTAAAACCAATGCTAGCTCTAAACATACATTACCTCAATAATACTGTAGCTGTGTGACAACCAGCAGAGTTATGAATTCGTCATCGTCATCCATCTACAATGATTCTATGCATTAGTAATTATTATGTGGTTTGCATTAAATGATCTGATTTGTAATGAGTATTGAAGTGTCTATAGATTATTTCATGTACGTGTTTATACCAACTAGATAATGCTTAATTAATAAATATTGTGTACACACACATATCGTATGCTGTCATTTTAATTGTATAGTGTTTATCTGTTAATAAATCTTTTGTAGGAGTAGTTGTGAAATAGAATTAAATTGCCTGAGTACTTTGCACTGTTCTAATTGTATTGGTAATTAATTAATTGCATATTATTTAATTGGACACAGGAAATAAATTTGCAATAAATAGTACACAATTTGATGTATGCAGTGCACGCCACAATGTAAATATTGACACACAATTCAATCCAGTTAATTAATAACGTGCGTAGCAGATGCGCGCACCCAAAAAATATTTCAAGAAAACTGCAAATTTTTTTATTTAACCGCAAAACATAGTAATTAAAAATCACTTTACCTGCCGTCCAATTTATTTGAAGCCGATTTGTGCCGAGAGAGCAACGTTCAGCGGACGACACTCAAAACTGAGGCCCCCTTTCAATAAACGGTGCAGGTTACTGCTCGAAAGATGCGCAAAATGACAGCAGTTCGTTTATGTCAAAAACGCGGTTGTAACATGTCCATTCACTACCAAGAATCAATTGGCGCGCCGGTAGCCTCGTACACCAAAGAGCATTCGCTGCAGCGGCTAAGTTCCCAAACCTCGTCCCCCCCAAAAAATCGCCTGACCGCCTTACTGGGCGGAAGTAAGTATGTAATTCAGCGCGTGTCATACTAATGTTATTAGCTGAGCTTTCGATTGGACTTTGACGCTGTTCTAGCCTCTGTACTTGTCACTAGTGCGATTTTAGGCCGCTGTTAGGCGTTAGTAAGAGATTGCAGCTACGCTAGAGAGCGTAGCGGGGAAATGGCAGATCAGAATGGCACTTGCAGTTCATCATACGCCTTTGAACGCGTACACAGGTTCTCAGTTGAAGCTGCAATGCGTCTTATGCTTCTACTGCAATGCTTCTACTACTACGCCGACAAAGTACATTTGTAACTGACACTAATCATGTCCCTAGGGACATGATTAACGTTGACTGCAAGGGGCGGTACCATACCAGACGTAGTGGTGATGGCGGCGCATCCGGGGCTGCAATCCACACTGCGTCTGGGACGAGGCTATCTATAGCTACTGTGTTGCAACATGCAACGGCTAGCCAAACAACGCTGCCTTCTCAGGAAAGATCAAGAAAAAGCGCAATTTCACCAACAAATTGTGCTTTGTGCGTCATTTGCCAACGGAACACCAGCAAACAGAAGCGGTCACAATTCCGTCTGAGTGAGTGCCAGCTGGATAGTGGTGCGTCCAGACTACAAAAGGCTGCAGAGATTATACACGACCAACGCATCAAACTCGGTTTGAGAGAAGAAGACCTTTTTGCTAAAGAAGTGAAGTACCACAAGACTTGTTACAAACGATTTACGCGGTGCGTTGATCAAGTCAAGCTTGACAAAGAAACTGAACAAGATGATATAGATGGAGCTGACTCTGCTGATGACAATGATGACGATGTAGATGAGCAGCAATGGGAAAAATTAGTCGATTTTATTAGAGTCAACATTTTGGAGACTAGACAAGTTTATAAATCTAAGGATCTAGTTAAAAGACATGGTGTTCACAACTGGTGGAAATGAGTGTATTCGAACTGACCGTCTAAAACGTTTACTAGAACGACACTTTGCATTAATCTCACGGAAATCGCTGTCAATTTAGGCGAAGACATGTCTGCTGCACTCCCTGGCTTACACGATTTTTCTGGCTGCGACACGACGAGTGCCTTTGCTGAAAAAGGCAAAACAAAGATCTTTCGCTTAGCTTCTCAAAACGACTGTTTACGTCTTGCGATGACCAGATTAGATATTTGATGGGCGTGTCCGATATACGGGAAAAGCAGCAGAAGTTCTATTTTGTCACCGTGAACAGCAATACGCCAAGTGATCAAGCTGAATCTAGCACGTCGTGCTAAAGTATGACTACTCTCTACAGTCATGCCTTAGATACAAGAAATCTTCGTCTGATTTCCGTACGTTAGTGTCCGATATTGGGGAGTGTCCGATAATTGTTAGACGACTCTACTACTAGCTGTACTAGTAGCTGCAAAGTCAAGCTGTCAAACTTTTACCCATATATTCTAATTAGCGAGCAAAGTGAGCCTCTCTCTTGTCATGTCAATTGAGCTCGAGATATATTATATTTATATACTCGCGACAAACGGAATGGAAAGTAAAAGCTAAAAGAAGAGAAATTCTGTTTTTTAGTTTCCGCGCGTTAGTTTGACAGAAATTATTGCGACGCAACCATTGTCACGTGACTACGCGACCATTGTTACACGACTATCTCATTAGTAAACGAGTGAGACGATTGAAACGTGAACGAAGAATTGAAGACTACTAGAAGAAGAGCAACTGAAAAGTCTGTTTCCTGAGTTCCCGCGTTTCGTTGACAGAAACTATTGCTACGTAACGCAACCATTGTTACGCGAATCGGTAAAGACAGAACACCATCGCTCGCCAAACACAATGCTAGCCGAGCATTTACTAGTGAGAGGAGAACTTTGTACACCAAGGTAGCTGTTCTTGGCAGCTGAGGAACAGATTCTCTGTAAAGTGAAATTAGAAGATATACCAGCTGCCCTACTAAGCACGTACGTATACTACACGTGTTTGTCCTATCTCGAATACCAAAACTTGTGTGGTGGTCTCTAGACAGAATTGGAAGTGATGCTGCTGGACAGGAAAAGTGATGCTATCTGTTTCCATTGTGCTGACTAGCATGAACCTTGCCATCTGCAGTGTGTTGACACTAGCTTGCGCTTTGTAGAAAGGAGCGTTTCAGGTAATAAATATTAAATGAAGACTCCGACGTTATGTAAACGCGAAGTGTGTTGTCCCGGAAAAATGGTAAGTACCAAGCTATCTGTCTCGGAAACATCGCGTGACAGTATGTGTCGGTCCCGGAAACATCGCGTGACAGTATGTGTTCGCCGAAAGACATCGCGTGACAGTATGTGTCGGTGCCGGTAAACTCCGCGTGGGAAGTTTGGATGATCCCACTTCACGTAGATTTCAGCCAATCCCTTTAGTTTTCCTGCATTTCTCTTACGTTTTGCTCGAGCTCAACTGACATCTTTGCATTTTAATTTTTGCGTACCTCTTGCTAGCAATGTTAGCCTTTCATGAACCATACACAATGGAGGAGAGCCAGGAAATTTCCAATGTTCTCGCACAACTGTACGTGATATATCTTGTTGAGGGAAACGGCGAAAATGGAGAAATGAAGACAATGCTTAAGAAGTGGATGGAGCTGCCTCTTAGAGACAAGGTTTACTTACAAATCAAGAAGAAAGTCCACGAGAGAATTGAAGAAGACGGTAAGGTTAGGTGAGGGAAACTAACCAAAACTTGCAGTGGTTCCTTCATCTCAGACTAGTGAAAAATTGCTGGAACTAACAAATCTATTGCTGAATTTGTGCAGATCGTACTTCAATCTTTCCTTTGAAAACACAACTTATCATGTGTATGTTCGTAAGGTCTCTGTTACCTGTGGAACGACGACCCCAAAACAAGATTCACAGTCTTATCAAATGGGTGCCACGACCAGGAATGCCGTCAGTGTTTGACGGTTCCATTACTTGGTTCCAAAATGAGGAGAAAAAGACCGTCACATTCTGATGAAACGAGCTTTGACTCTCAATTAAATTGTTACTGATTGCCATGCCAACTAGATTTATGATAGCTTGCTTGTGTCTTCATTGTAGCTAATACATGCTGACAAGTCTTTTTTTCTTTGGGGTCTTTTGCTCTGTTTATATGTTTTGCAGCATTGTTGTTGATGTAGCGAGCAAAAACAAGCTACACGATACCTGGGCAGATGGCAAGATGCCATCGATATGCATGGGATTGGAATCGCAGAAGGACAGCTCATCGATGCGAGTATATAGTTGTCACAAAGATGGGTTGGCAACTATATATACATATGCGTACAAACGTATGTGTGCATATGGCTGGATAATTAACCGCGTCATAAGGCCTGGTTCACAATATGTGCCGTTTACTTCAGCCACGCGGCGCGGAAAGCCGCTATTTGCCGACGTCTTCCGCGCGAACGTGTTGCAGCGCCGCAGTGTCTGTTCACAAATAACATTTTGCAGCTCACCGTGTCCTTTGTCTGGCTCCCAAGCCGTGGTAATTACAGTATAACCGGATAAATTTACCCACGTGATTTTGTGCTAGATTATGATCAGGCCAAGCTGAACGGGAGCGTGCGGTTTTTAGCCTATCCTCAGCGGCATGTCGCTCACATTTAATAAAACTTGCCGCTTTGCCGCGTGGCATCTGGTCACAATGTTACCGTGAGCGGCGTGCAGCTTGTTGCCGCTCAGCTGAACGGCACATATTGTGAAACCAGGCTAGGCTTAAGGCAAACGTAAAAAGCTTTCAAATTTAACTAATTGCAACTCATAGCGAG
The DNA here is from genome assembly GCF_963422355.1 of Corticium candelabrum. Taxonomy (NCBI): domain Eukaryota; kingdom Metazoa; phylum Porifera; class Homoscleromorpha; order Homosclerophorida; family Plakinidae; genus Corticium; species Corticium candelabrum. The sequence continues at coordinate 7,784,779 of NC_085091.1, read as the reverse complement.
AAACCGATTACACAGTATACACTGTAGTCCATATATTTGCACAACAACTAGAAAGCAGCCTGCGTGCTGTCTAGTGTACATTCTGCACCTTTGTTTTGTAAAGAAGACTGATATAACCCAAACAAACAAAACCTTGAAATTAACTGCCATGTTATCGAGTATCAATGATATCAGTAAATCAGTAAATTATAAATATACTACACACAACTCTGTAAGATAGCTAAATTTATTTTTTCTACCCTGTTCAGTTCCCACTTACCTTTTAGGCCCTCAGTTACTCTCACAAATCATTTCGTTGCTCGTCTTCTAATCTTCAATTTCATCATCTGAAATGTAGTCGTTTAGTCCATCGTGACACCTCTCGTCTAATGTGCAGATGCATGACCCCAACTGTGACAAAATGTTGTCGAAACAGACGGAACAGTAACCTCTTCCACAGTCCGTCCTACTGCACCTTCCCACATCGTGCGACGCCAAGTTATTGCATCCGGGTATGCCACACCGAAACTGCAATCTGCAACTGCTGGGCACTGGCACTGCGTCCATGTCGACTCCCTTTCGGTATCGATGCTCCACAAAGTCGACCAACATAGAATACGTCAAGATCACCACATGGACACGAAAATCGACAACCATCGGTATGAGACTGTGTAGAGTCTTCCAATCGTGAATCAATGGATCGAACTCTTCCTTTTGAATGGTCACGATAAGATAACTGACCGATGTAGCAAAAAGCAAAGCCAGAGCAGATCCCAGCCAATTCGAGTAACGTCTAGCCAAACTCCGGTGCACTCTGTTACGAAACTTGACAAGCAGAATGAGAACTAGTTGAGACAAGCACGTCAAGCTACAAACAAATGAAGAAGCTGCTCGTCCTCCAGCACTTTGGGCATCGCGTGAAAAGATAATGAAGAACGTTCCCGAGATGACGAAGAATAGAACAGAAATCACTCCAAATACAAGGAGGGCAAGAGCCTCTGGATTGAGCAACCATGACAACTTTCTCTGCACGGAACTCAAGTTATCAGCACTCGTGAGTGAGTAATCTGGTATGACGACCAAACAGAAGTAGGTGAGGCCCAAGATGACACAACTGAGAACGAGTTCGACGATGTAGGTATTTTCCGAGGGTTGATGGCCTCCTGCTGTTCGAATCAGAAAACCGTACAAAAATGGTGGCAGTACAATGAGAAAGATTCCAGGAAACGAGCAAATCAAGATGTTGTCTATCAGACGGATTTGACCGAAGGTCAGTGTGTGGTAGCTGTAACGAATGACGCCGGATCGACGTACACATCTCACCGTCTGATCAGTAATGCGTCGAGTTGAAGGTCGCTTTCGGAGTCTCACCGTGTAGGCCATGTCTGCAGAGGCCACCTTGCAAAGTATTGTCAAGATGCTTGTCATACGAGACTGAAACGTATTCAGACAAGAATCCTGCCGACTTATGGCGTCTGCATTTGCCTTTAGTTTGCCACTTGCTCGCAGTGCTAGTGTCAGGTAGATACAAGACGACAGAATTCGATAGAACGCTATCGACGTGCGCGGAATGGCCCTCACAAGAGGCCAGACGTGCTGCCCGATGATCAGTCCGTTGTCCTTGTCATTGTGACAGACCGAATGAACTATGGCGTTGCACCACAAAATAAAATTGTAGATAGACATGTAGACAAAGAAGGCTCGCAGTGATTTCGACTGTAGATGTTGTCCCCTCTCTAATCCATATCGAACTTCAAACATAAGCTGAGATCCTAACATGATAAAACGCAGCCATTTCACTTTTCTGTACCGTATAAATACACACAATGTAATGCGGTGTGTGTGCGTGCGAGCGTGCATGCGTGCGTGTTCGTGTGTGTGTGCGTGCGTGTGTGTGTGTGTGTGTGTGTGTGCGTGCGTGTGTGTGTGTGTGTGTGTGTGTGTGTGTGTGTGTGTGTGTGTGTGTGTGTGTGTGTGTGTGTGTGTGTGTGTGTGTGTGTGTGTGTGTGTGTGTGTGTGTGTGTGTGTGTGTGTGTGTGTGTATTGCCTTGAGAAACGAAACTGGCCGCAAAGAAGACGTTGCATGTCATCTCCAAGCCCGACCGATGACAAAGTACACACTTAGCAAACTCCAACAAACAGAGAAGAACAACGACGGCTGCGCAGACGAAGATAATCCAACAGATTCGATAGAAATCAACGCCGCTTGAGTCATTGGTGCTGACTTGACAGGAGGCCGGCAACTGAGCGACTGGAAGTCCTTCGTCTTCTCTTTCCGCCTTCCTTCGCTTGCGGATTCGATAGAGCAACGTGGCGAGTGTCGTAACGGTGGCCGTCGCGAACACAATGCACTGCAGAATCCAATAGGCACGACTGCGAGAGAGATTGAGAGGACCACTAGTTGAGCCGATGCTGCTCTTGCTATTGCTGTCGTCGAAGCACTCGTAGTGGCGACCTTCGAATTCGCCTTGGTATGTGCCTGTCGAGTCGTTGAAGGAACCGCAGACGCCCGAGTATCGGTTCCATTGTAGTAGACCTAGCAGGGAGGCCGTCACGAGGCCCAAACAGATGGCAACGACGCATTCAGACGTACAGAGGCTGCGGGTCGTCATGACATGAGAGACGTCACTGTCACTTCTCGAAGTATATTACGTAAGTGAAAATAGGGAAATGTATATGCATGATGAAAATGATGGAGAAAGAAGTTTCGTCATAAATCATACATTGCACACGCCCATGCAATATATATATATATATATATATATATATATATATATATATATATATAAAGGTCTCATGCTCATGCATATAGAAAGAAAACGCTGTGGGCTATTTTGCGTGACTGCGTTTGTTCACCCATACTCAGTAGCACCCGCGGTTCACTTGACATTAATTTTTGTTGATAATTATTAAGAATACCGTTACTACTATTGGCACTCCAACTATATATATATATATATATATATATATATATATATATATATATATATATATTTATATACATATACATACATACATATATATATATATATATATATATATATATATATATATATACGCACGCACGACAGCACGCACACGTCAACAAACACGCAATCTACACCAGACTATATACTAAAGTAGACTGATGATATCTACACTCGCACATTGCTTGTGCGGTACCCACGGAAAGGCAAACGTCATTGCCTATTAAAATTCAATCAGTTCATAACTTTCAAGTATATGTATGTATATAGCATCCTATAGTCCTAACGAGGATCAGTTTGCGGCTAGACGTGCCACTGTAGACTATATATATATATATATATATATATATATATATATATATATATATATATATATATATATATAGACTTGGACAAAATTATAGGGACACCCCGCTGTGGGTATGTAGTAACACAATAATTGGGTCACAATTTACCAACTATCAATATTGTTAGGAACTTAATAGTTACCGCGTTGATTGTTATTTTTCTTGAGAATACTGTAGACCCTAAATTGTTTTCTTTACGTTTCGCATTGCGGAAAACGAGACCTAAAAGTGTATGACGTCATGACTGCGTAAGCGTCGATATAGTTAGACTCTCTCTCTGATTTTGTTTAGTGGCTTCTAAAAAAGCCGGTTTTAATAACGCGAAGGAAAATTGAAGCCCTTCACCAGTTCCTCAGTACCGAGTGTTCCTGCCTCTCGCCCTCCTGATTGCGTACAGACGTCGCGGAACACTTTCTGCCAAGTTCCGGACACGCGCGGCTGCAATCTGCTGCCACGCCTCTTGTAGAGCATTCCAGAGCTCGGCTGCAGTTCTCGGTTCGCGACGGTTGGCAGCAGTTTTGGGTTCATGCCACAAGTTCTCGATTGGATTCGCATCAGGCGATTTTGGCGGCCAGTCCAACAGTGTGACGTCATGCTGGCGTAGACATTGTCTTGTTGACCGAGACGTGTGGATTGGCGCGTTGTCCTGCTGGAAGACAAAGTCGTCTCCTATCAGTGCCGCTGCGTCTGTAAGCATGTGCTCCTCCAGAACCTGTAGGTACGCCGTGCTGTCCAAGCGACCTTCCAGTTTCACCAGAGACCCCACACCATGCCAACACATCGATCCCCACACCATCACACTAGCCGCGTGCTGGACCGTACGATCACAACATTCAGGGAGAAATTCCTCACCTTTGCTACGCAAAACGTACAGAGCACCATCGTTTCCTTTGCTGACTTTTGACTCATCTGTAAAAAGAACAGATTTCCAGTCATCCAAAGTCCATTGTGTGTGAGTGGTTGCCTATCCCAGTCGCAAACGCCGATGGTTTTCTGTTAGCAGTGGGTTTTTTCTAGGTCTCCGAGCGTTCACTCCTGTCTCACTGAGACGACGACGGACTGTTCTACTTGACGCCTGCTTGCCGGTTTCATCAGCCAGCTGATACGAGAGCAGTCGTGATGGTGCTCTGCGGTTCTGCAGTGCCATTCTCTTCAGTCGGTGATCTTCCCGGATTGTCGTTGCCTTCCCACGTCCAGGTCGTTTTTCATAATCGCTGCTGCCATGGGAAAGCCGTTGCAGGCACTGATGAACCGAATTCCTGGAGCGGCGGACAAAAGCTGCGATCTGACGCACAGAATGGCCAACTGAGTGAAGGGCTTCAATTTTCCCTCCCGTTTTTGGACTCGACTGTTTGACTCGAGGCATCGCTGCAACTCGTGAAATATCGCACGGAACAAGACTCTGCAACTGCGCGCAGCTGAACGTTCAGGCTAACTTATGGCCTAAGTTTGGCGGTCTCAAGGGCAGCGGTTTTAGTGCAGCTGACATTTTGGCGGTAGCAGTTTGAGATTTTGCTACGTAAAACGTGGACCGGAAGTGGCATGTCAATGTTCTTTTGTTGCTATAAGTTTATTAGTTTTTGTCTTAGCAGGATTTCTTTGTAATTAATTAGTGTTGCATGATTTTTGAATACGTTGAAGTTTGTTTATTGATTAAAATGGCAAAACAATTCAAATTGTGATGACATGCGCGAAATCAATGCGCAAAAACAGATGATTCGCCTTTTTTTCATAATGTTGATAAGAGGACCCACAAAATTGCTTTCACTCTCTACTACAGAGCATTCTTAGATTGTATGCCAAGAACGAGCATCCAAGAGCGATGAACGTGTACAAAGACAAGAAAAGTAGGAATGGCCGTCTTCCTTCTTCAAAGCAAACTAGATGCGCAGTAGGTAGTACGTAAAGCTGCAGTCTTGAACTCAAGCTATGTTACATACTAACAATAGCGCAATCCATGAAAAAAGAAATTCGAAAAACATTTGGTTTTGCTAGAGAAAAATTCAGTGCCAAAGTTAGACTGCACACAAAAATGCCAGGTGTCCCTATAATTTTGTCCAAGTCTGTATATATTTATATATACATATATCAGACTAAGTGCATGCACCGCACTGAGGTAGGAGTCCCGTCAGCTGTGGTTATAAAAGCTAAAAGCTGCTGCTGACGGTATACCAATTAACTCATTGAGCAGTTCAACTTGTATATCTTTATGAACCTATACTTTATATAAAGCATCTATTGAGACCACAATTGAAATCTAGAAATATTACTCCACTCATTGTAACCTGAATTATGATTTATGCTAGGGTTTACAAGTTTATCTAGATAACTAACTTGACAAACAAACAAAAAGCTAGGCTATCTCATGTGCATTCGTGTTAGACAGCCATGGCTATATAAGTCGATCATATAGACATACATTCTAGACTAAGTTAACTTGAATTAAGAAATTTACGTTTAGAAACCGAGAAGAGCAGTACACTACACCCTAGACATGTATTATAGACATGCAGCATGTAACTTGTTTGCTAGAAAACAATCTATCAAATAGAATCCTTAGCACTCTTCCTCCATTTTAAATAGTAGCCAATGATTTCACTTCAAAAATTAGTAAATCCCCATTTTTCTATCTAGGAGTACTAGAACATAGAGTTTCCTGTCTAACAGTGGCCATGGCTCCAAGCCCATGTGCACGCACAAAGGATCGAATTTTCACTTGTCACATCTAGAAAGGCTGGTTCACACATCTCATTGAACAAAGCTCACGCAATGTAACGTACCGGAACGTTAAACAGGGTAACGTAACGTAACGTAACGCAACGTAGATAGCATTCACAGAGTACGTTCGTTCAACGTCGTATCTATAGTTTTGCGTACCCTGACCTTTGGTCGAGTGACTCTCTTGTATTCTTTCCCGGACCTTTTTTCTGTAGTCTTTTTTTTAATTCACGAACGAATTTGTCTCTCAGGGATTTCCACTTGCATATGCAGTTGTTATAACTGTAGTATCGAGACTCGTGTATTTGCACTCTACACTGTCTACATAGGCGAAGGAAGCCTCTGCTGAGTGGGGGGGCACAACGGTTTGTCAGGCCATAGAAATCCAAGAACACTGCTAACTCTATGCCTTAGGGTTAGGGTTAGGGTTAGGGTTACCCTAACCCTAAGATAACGGAGAGCATTTTGTGGGGGCACGTGCCCCCACGGCCCCCCCAGTTCCGTCGCCACTGGTCTAGCTCAACAAAGTCCGCCAAAACCAACTCAGTCTCCACTACTGCGCAGGCGCCCCAAGACATCTCCCCAAAACAACCCTAAACTATTACACCCCTTCCCTCTAAATTTTCTAAGTTCCCACAATAACAGACTTTCCCGCAACCGCATGCAGACACCTCGTCCATAGCTGTAGCTTCTCTAAGCTTTCCTTCCATTTCCGGAATGTATATGATTGGCTAGGAATCACGTGCGAAACAACGTAACGTAACGTAGCGTACTTAGCGTACGTACGTTACAGACGACGTTGGCAACGTTAGGTTGCGTTGCGTTACATTACGTCACGTTCCGTTACGTTGGTCCAACGTAGGATATGTAAACCTTCAACGCAGTTCTCTGTACTAACAAGTTATGGTCTTGCAAGCCCAATGTCCAGTGCAACCTTAATTAATTAACTATACTATCGACCAGCAGACGACAGCTAGACAGTTTGCAAGTGGGAGTGTATAACAGTTCCTGTCTGGTACTCAACCAGCACGTGATTCCACTTCGTCGACCTAGACGTCTACATCTACAAAATGGAAAGTTGGGCTGAGATCTGGGATATCCCAGAAGTAGCCTTTCCTCTCCGAATGGCAAGAACGAGAGAAGACTTCGACCAGCTCGCAATCCTTAATTTCGAAGTCGAAGTTCGCGGTCCGGACAGCGTCAAGCTCGACAACGGCTGCAGCATTGAACTCTATGACGACATGCACGAAATTTGTTTTCGTCCCAAACAGACAGGATTACATCAAGTTCGAATCAAAGTAGACGGCCAAGACTTCTGTCCACCGATTCAACTGTCAGTGAACGAAGACGGCACCGTTAGAACATCCAAGGACAAACGTCAACGCCCAACGCGGGGGCACCATCTCCACGGAGACGTACGAGATCGACATGTTGAGCACAAAGGCTGGAGAACGTCAGAAATGAAAGAAGGTCGAGAGATGCATCGTTCACTAAGTTCGCAGTCGTCTCAGAGCGGTGGTAGTCGGTCAGAGTCTCTAGACTATCAGACAAGTGTAAACTACATTTCAGGAAAAAACGGACAATTGTTTGTGGAAAGTGACGGGAGACTTGTACCAGTGAAAGAGAGACATGGACAGGTAGCAGACAGTGCAACAAATGCAGCACTTATGCGACGTTCAGTCGAGACTAGAAAGAAGACGAGTCGATCTAAGCAGGCACTAGGAGCAACCACAAAGTCGTCCGACAAGCATCAACTCTACAAGTATAACTGCTATCTAGCTATATAGTAAACGATGATCTTCATTTCATGAGACACTTCGGGATTTGTTCAATTGTGTGTGGTGTGGTGTGGTGTGGTGTGGTGTGTGTGTGTGTGTGTGTGTGTGTGTGTGTGTGTGTGTGTGTGTGTGTGTGTGTGTGTGTGTGTGTGTGTGTGTGTGTGTGTGTGTTAATTAGATACAAGAGTCGCAGCCATTCAGAACATCCAAGACAATGAATGGACTAGCTGTTAAACTGTTTACTAACGCCACTTACGCAGCATGCGTGCACGTGTGACTTGCTAATTAGCCCCTTTATTCTCATTTCAGCTGTACTCACTGTAACAAATTGATCAAACTCAAGAGACTGCTGATACTCGAACGAAAGCCATACTGTGAATTTTGCTTCAAACTACTTTTCATGAGAAAAGGACCCGAGCAACATTTGGAAGTCAGTAAAAACACATACAAGTCTTACTTGTTAACTACACAACTATTACCCACTGCTTTCTAACAGGCCCTTCAATCTCCAGAAAGAGGCCCAGGATTCTCAAACAGAAATTCGCTAAGTACCAATCTCTACATACTACACATAAAATAACAACAGCTCCAATATAATGTTCTCTCAACTATTTGTTTAGATCTTTCTCGATTCTCAGTGAATCCAAAAGCAAATCTGACCGGTATGATATGATACCATTCATCATCTGACATTTTCCTGTGCTTATATCCATCGCTTTGTTCAACAGGTTTGAAACTAAAGCACGTCAAACATGCCCAAACCGAATTCACAACGTTTGACAGGCATGGCACAGGTAGATCATTCTAGTTCTACATTTCTACAATATTGAGACCTACAGCATGAATTTATCAAGTACTAGACTGTCGCCAGACACTGAAAATAAGCACATCCAGATGTATGCCTATGACCTCAACCCTGGATATAGCCAGAATGCAACCCAGGCAATGTACTTTGATACACAATACTAAGCCCAATCGTTCTTCCACCACTCTTTTACACTATATAATGAAAAAGACAATAATACTTGTTATTTAGGTAAAGCTGATAGAAGATTCTTGGAGCCACTGTTAAGAGCATGCCTCGCTCAGCATCTGTCCGAGCACAAGACTAATGAAGCAATGATGCATCAGAACACCAAACAAGCGGTAACACTATTCTTTGGCTTTCAATTACGATTTGATCCCGATGTCCCAACTGTAGATAATACGATGTGGACTGTATGGTCCAGGAGAAATGAGTACTCTGCAGTTCCTAAATATCCTGGCATTTGCCATGCGCGAAAGGACAACTAAATGGCTTGCCAAAACTGCCAAATCAAAGATGAAACGAAGCCCACTGTCAGAGCCAAATCTCACAGCTATACCTAACAAGACTGACATGTTTAGAGATGGTGCAGGCAGTGACAGCAAAATAAGAGCGACTAAACTGGTGGGCACTCTGGAGACCATTCCGTCAGCAGATGACCTAAGCTCAATTTCAGATGACAGAACACTACCTGAGGACTCCGAGCTGGCAGATTTGGAGTTACCCGAAAGAGTAAGTACAGGTTCACCTATTGTACCAAATGCAATGAATTCTATACCTCCACCCACTACTGAGGTAATCCACAAATTAGTCACACTGACCTCATCTAGTCTCACAATTTATGCCTTCTCCTGCAGGAAAGGACATTTGGTGTAACACACGGCAATTCTGATGCCTGGATGATGTATTGATCGATTAGACATGCACGAAGTTGGAACCCACAGGTAATGACATAACAATTACAGATTGTATAAATAGCAGTTTGAACATGTGTAACAGCAGAAGTCAATTCATTGCTAATTAGCACGAGTTCTATTTCAATACTATCCTCAACAAACTAAACGAATTTTTCAAATTTGTCAACCTGCAATTAACCATATCCCTAGACTACCGTGCGACTTTGTTACAAATGCAGAAAGATGTATCCTTCAAATAACTTACACCACTGAAAACATGCCTATAATTAATCAGCTTTTAAACCACGGTGTGTGCATCTGGTGTGTGTGTGTGTGTGTGTGTGTGTGTGTGTGTGTGTGTGTGTGTGTGTGTGTGTGTGTGTGTGTGTGTGTGTGTGTGTGTGTGTGTGTGTGTGTGTGTGTGTGTGTGTGTGTGTGTGAGTGACAGAATTGAAGGTGTGTGTCACATGTATTTAAAAAGCAATGAATAAACAAGACGACAACGGACTAAACACCACAGTTACAACTCCTTAAATCAGGCAATACCATCAGTACACTGTACTGCTGCAGTATTTAAGCAAGACCATACATAGTTTTAGCTACATAAACAATGTCTTGCCACTCAGTGCAGATCATCAAAGACTGCAAAGAAATTTTCAATGACAATTATGTCCTTCATCACAGCCATTGTCTTCAGAGTATACACACAAGTTTAAGTGCAGTAATCAATTTGAGAGACTTGAGATCTAGTTCGGTTGTTGGCATTTCATGAATGTTGCCCTCCAAACTGACTAGAGATTTACACACATTACGCTACTGCATCTCACCTTGCTCAACATACAACTGCATCTGTGTTGTGGACAGCATAAGACTAACTGGTGTGCACAAAAACGCATTCAATGTCACCTGGAACGCCTCTGTGCGAGCCGATTTCAATGGCAATATTTTGGGTTGAATGCTTGATAATTGTTGACTGATACACACCCAAGGAAATTCCTAAACAACATTTATGATCAATAAATGGTAATACCTATTTCTTTGTACACACAGACACAGACACAGACAGACAGACAGACAGACAGACAGACAGACAGACATATGGGGCTAATGTATTATGTAGTAATTATTATGTAGTGGACTTTAGGTTTGCTTTTAGAGTTTAATGGAAATTTCATTGTACTGGAAATATATGTATTGACAGACAGACAGACAGACAGACAGACAGCTATTTTGTAGCAATGACTCTGTAGATGATAGCTACAAACATCAGATGGCTGTTCGTTAGAGTTTTTCTTCTACGACCACTATAGTCAATGTAGCCTTTCTGAATTAGCGTTGATGTTTTTCAATAGAAGTTCTTTGACAGACAGACAGACAGACAGACAGACAGACAGACAGACAGGCAGGCAGGCAGGCAGGCAGACACAGATGCATGATAACAAGAAAACAAAAAGTAGACTAAAGAAGCAAAAATATGGAAGAACGCCGTCCTTCCTTCCTAAATTTCTCTCCGTTTGTTTTCACATTTGTCACTCTTTCCTCCAACACTTCCTTGTTTGATTTTTAGCTCCAATCTTCATTATGTTAATTCCATTTGACTACAATTTATGTGCTCCAAATGTTTTGTGTGTCTCTCTGTTTGACTATATTGCACTAAAGTTGTAATCAGCTGTAAACATGACTACGTACCTCTTGACTTGACTGAAGAGCCAAAGCTCCTGATTCACTTGTATATGCTTCCACTGCAAACGTGCAGCCTTTGACAGCAAAAAGAGATCAGATCAATACACTGCATCAAACCAACCCATCATAACATACTGCATGCGTTAATTTGTAGAACTTCACACATTCTCTGAAGTATTAAAATTACCAATGTCTTGTGTTGATAAAACATTAATGTCTCTATATTCAAAAAATGGTGTGCATACTTATTGCTTTATTTCCACACTCTGCAGAACCTGCTGCATCTTTCACCATCCAATAGCTGTTTTCAATACTGATAAACACTGATTGCACCATTAGTAGCTCCATCAAGTATGTGTACGCGTTGTACTCAGTGTTCATGCAGTTACTTGTTGAAGAGAACAAATGTTGTCTTCAACTGTTTAATATTGAGATACAAGGAGCCATCAGTTAGTAAGGACAATGCATTGGGCCATGAATAATAATCAAAACCATTTGAGACTGAGGACACAGTAACCAATATTTGCAGCTGTCTTGTTTAGAATCACAAGTGTGGATCCAAGATTTTGAAAGGGAGAGGGCCCAAGAACGCCCACAATAAGACCACAGTCGCCCAGTTTTGTAAAAAAAACCTTACTCCCGACATCTCTCAGCTACAGTCTTACGCCACACGTGCAGATTCTTTCAGACTAAGAGAATAATATTCTTGATATCAAATCAGTCATCAGCCTTGTCTATTCGATCACCTTTTGCGCCATGCATTGCAAGTAACAGCACAATGTATTGCACTCTGGCAAGTTAATAGCAAATGGCAAAAAAGGGGAGGCCCACCCCATTGGGCCCTATCCCTAGTTGGATCCGCCACTGAACCATAACTCCACCTTGGCAAAGTTCAAGAATTTCAGATTGCCAGATGAATCACATTATGTACTGAATCATTCTCTGATCTGAATGTCAATCATATGCATATCATCACAAATTGACTGTTTATATCCGGATAACAGCGGCTGTTCCCTCATCGCAGGAATGTTTCCCTAACTGATACAAATAGCCTGAAACTGAGACTACACCCAAACTTGTTATCTTAATATTAAACACTCAAGGTCATCTGCTTAATTTTGTATCACAAGACATCATGACATCATCTCAATGACTATGAAATAACAAACAATTGGTATGTACAAACACCAAAAAGCCTGGAAACTGGGGTAATAAAACAAACCCCCAAAATTAAAATTAAGACAACATTAATTAATGACAACTCTCTTCATGATATAATCAAGCCATCATTTTGCATTCACAAGACATATTGGGAATGGTGTGGTTATAGTAACATCTACCCTATTATTTCCATACATACATTACCCTCATGAGCGGCTCCCAATGTGCTTTCACATGTACTAATCTTCAGCAAGAAATCTCGCAGTGCCATTTCTACTCGAAGCAAGTGCCAATCTTCACTAAACAGTAACAATTAGACACTGGAAATTGAAACAAACGTCAAGTTTCTTGTTTTAGAGCATCAATTTATCAAATGTCCCAAATTCACTTAACAAGTGTGCACTTAGACTACACTTTATACTGTTGCCACACAAGCTAGACCTCAAATAGACCAATAAAGCAGAGCAACACGTAACTCTAAGACAAATGATCAATAGACCGATCACATTGCTGTTCCATGATACAAAAATTGAGATACAAATACGCATGTACAAAGACATATTTGAGAAAGCTTGCAACCAAAGTTATAATAAATAGACAATCCAGAAAATTCAAGATCATCTGCTACCATGAGTCTATGCATGCATGTAGTGCTTTACAAGCTGTGACTCGGATGGTGCTTGTTAAAGCTAATTTACAGAATTCCAAATATATCAATACCTTACAGCATTTTCATCATACAATACAAATGAAAATATAAACCGCTCCACAGGCTTGTCATCCTAGACAAACACATCATTCACCAAACCTCGTCATAACATGCAGAATCAATAAGTTATTGATCAAGAGCTTGACCTTATTAGATAAAACAACAGCTACTTTGTCCAGTTGTGTCTAAACAGAGAAAGACTACATGCAGTTGTGAACAAGTTGCAAACACTTCCAGCTTTATGACGCACTTTCAACAAGAGAACTTTCACTGAAGATATGACATCCACAATGTACGAATTTAACTCGGGATGGCATGACATCTAACAAACAATACGCACACATAAAATTGCTAAACACTTTCTCTCATACAATACACATAACGACAGAAAACAATCGTAAAAGAACAACAGAAACCAACTTTGTGGATAGATGTAAAGACAGACAAACAGGAAACCACAAGCCAGACTAACAAACCAACAAGAAGAGGTGAGTAGAACAGGCAAGAAGACAGGATAGAAAACAAAAGTAATCATAAAGAGACTCTAGAATGTAACACAGAAACTAAAAACGATCACACTTCTATAAAACTAGATTTGCAGTGCCTAGTTCACTAGATTAGTGTATGGAAGTATGACATGGCAGAAAGGGTCTGGCTACCTGACACTACTAATCATCGTATTTTTGTCTTCTGTCACTAGGACTCGCCCCTTTGTTCCCACTACAACTAGCAAAACCCAACCCAAGTTATCAATTACATTGACTTTCAAAATGACAGCCTCAAGGCATGTAAATCACACTCTAGTCTGTTACAGACTAAATAATAAATAACCACCACGACAACCACCCGCCATCATCACGATCAATAACAATGCAACAGAACAAAAAAAAACAAGCCAAATTTTATGTTTTGACTTTGACAGCAAATACAGTAGTGAATATGATACAACAAATAAAGGAATGAAACTTAAGTCGATTATTGCAAGAAAATATTGTGAAATCAAATAAGAATGAATGCTCAAAATTTGAATGTTAGGTTAGCCTTTTTTGTTGCTAGAGCACAATCGATTCAATGTCTGACAAAAAATGTTCCACTCTGATAATTATATACTTTTTAGTATCAACATGGCCACAAACAACATGCATTGAAAGTAGTTATTAATATACATGTACAGTAGACATTCTTTGTCAGCAAATTCTTGCCTGATATGAAACTCATCTGACAATAAAATTCAACCGCCTAGTTAGAAGACTGCACGTGCTCATGGCACATTAATTAATTACAGTCTAGAGTTTTCGTTGTTCATACATGTCACTGTAGCCTCTTCATTGCTCCTCATGTGTGCTATTGATGACCCTCTCGTCTCTCCCTTTTGTGAATTGATCAGCAAGCTAACTTGAATAGTCAACAACCTATGCTCTGCCCATACCTTGTCTGCTTAGATATTTAACAAAACGACCAAAAGCTTTTTAGCAAAAAAATTATTATTAAAAGTTTCTAGAACAAATCTATACGTAAAAATAAAATTTTTTAAATAATAAATAAAAATTTCATTTTGTCGAATAAAAAGACTTAATTCCTACAGTCTTCAACACGTCATAGAATTGACGTCAAATAATATGAAATTGTATTACGTGTACGGGAACTTGATACAGCTGCCTTCTCTCAAATAATTCTGCAAAAAAACAAATTCTTGTGTTTCACCTCTTATTGTAGCTTAAACGCTTCCGAATGTAATAACCTCGCGGATAGACATTCCTACAGTATAATATCTGATGGATAGCCACTTCTAGAAACTCCGCAATCACATCACTGCAGTTGGAAGACATGTAGGTGACGGACTAACGCGCGTTAACTGATAACAAGATGGCGGCAGTCGGAGAAGATGGAAATCCGTGGTTTCAGCCGTCAGGCGACAATCACAGAAAACAAACTGACGTAATCGTAGACATGGAATCATCAGAAGGATTCGTCGTTCTCAACGGTGAATCAGGGGCCCCTTCGAAGGACCCGGTCCCTCCCACTTCAAAGCCGGAAAACTACCTCAACCAGATGCAGACGGAAATTGGGAAGGAAATGGCCGGACAGATGTGGCAGGCTGGAAAGCAGTCCGCTCGTCGCGCTTTTGACTTGTACGCCAACGTCGATCTTCTGCGGCCGTATTTTGACGTTGAACCTCGTCAAGTTGCCAAACGTCTCTTGCAGTCGCTTATTCCTCGGTTACCGTCCAAAGAGATACGAATCGAAGGAGATCTCTATGGACCTACAGTGTTGACATTTACACTAGTCGCAATATTGTTATTGACGATGAAAGCGAGCGGACACACTGTGAGGGAGGGCACTCTGATGGGAACTGCTATTGGTGTGAGCTTTTTCTACTGGCTAGGAACGTCGTTACTCTACTTCTTTCTTGCCTACTTGTTCAACTCTAGTGTCAGCTTGAACAAAGTGTTGTCTCTCGTTGGATATGGGATGTTCGGCCCATGTCTGTGTCTGTTGTATAGTCTGCTATTTCATTCGAACTCAGGATCGCCTTTCTATTTGTCATGGATTTTATTGACCGGTTTTTCGGCTCTTCGTATAGGGTTTGCTTTGGCTTCGACGACTTTGCTGAGACGGCATGGATTTGTATTAGGATCGGTAGCATTTGGTGTTCATTTGCTATTTGTGTTGTACGTGAAACTTGCCTACTCCAAGTTATATGAGGCTGTCAGCTTACTTTAGCACAGATATAACACAGTGATCTAGATGATTATAAATAAATTTAGGTTGACATAGGAACATTGAAGTGTGTGTGTGTGTGTGTGTGTGTGTGTGTGTGTGTGTGTGTGTGTGTGTGTGTGTGTGTGTGTGTGTGTGTGTCTGTGTCTGTGTCTGTGTCTGTGTCTGTGTGTGTGTGTGTGTGTGTGTGTGTGTGTGTGTGTGTGTGTGTGTGTGTGTGTGTGTGTGTGTGTGTGTGTCTGTGTCTGTGTCTGTGTCTGTGTCTGTGTGTGTCTGTGTGTGTGTGTGTGTGTGTGTGTGTGTGTGTGTGTCTGTGTCTGTGTCTGTGTCTGTGTGTGTGTGTGTCTGTGTGTGTGTGTGTCTGTGTGTGTGTGTGTGTGTGTGTGTGTGTGTGTGTGTCTGTGTGTGTGTGTGTGTGTGTGTGTGTGTGTGTGTGTGTGTGTGTGTGTGTCTGTGTGTGTGTGTGTGTGTGTGTGTGTGTGTGTGTGTGTGTGTGTGTGTGTAAGCAAGCAGTGGGTGCAAGTAGTGGGTGCAAGTAGTGGGTGCAGTCACGTGCATGTCTCCTCTCACGTGACCATTTTATCAAATTAATTGATATCATCCACCTTACCTGTCGTTTGACGTCACGTGAGTTTCAGATCACACATGGAATGCTTCGCGGCTTCGATCCTCGTTGTTGTAACTGTTGCAGCATTAGCCGCTATTACTCATGTATGGCTGGAGTCTAAATCCTACGTCTTCGAAGCACAAGACATCGTGGCAATCACCGAGAAGGCAGGCAAGTGATGCTGCAGCCACGTGCTGCCAGTCAACCTCTAGAATACTTGTGTTGATGAGTTAACAGCAGCTTATCTACAACATTTCACCGGTTTTCTCGTGCTTTGTGTTGTTTGCATGTCCGTGTGTCTCCGTGTTTGTTCGCGTTGTTTCTCTGTTTTGTTCACGTTGTTTTCTTTTAGTAGTCAGGCCATACATACCTTTGAACGCAATGAATTAACTCAATTAACTAAGCTTGCATGTCTGCATTTTTCAGTGTGGATTGCAGCACCGGATACGCTGCCATCACCACTAGTCTGCAAGCCACACTGCATCTGGGGCGAGGCTAATTTGTCTCATGATCTGTACAGTATGGGGAGGGGTATGGTAGATGTGGAGCCATGTGTGGGTGTGGGTTCAGTGTACCTGGAGTCAACGTGAATCTAGACTCCAGATTCTTTGATATTATCGGCTTCTGCGAATACAATATCTATGAATCTACTATAGAGTATACATTCACGTTGACCTCTGGGGCAGGGCACTGGTGCCCTGCTGTTCTGTAGTATAAGGACAACAGGAGAAAACGGTACACACTGTACAAGGGATTAAGTCTTGGAGCCTCCTGGAGCCAACAAACAATTCTTTGGAGCCAAATTTGGCTCCATTGCAATGGGAACAACAGTCCTGGGTCCTGGGGTTTCGTTATCTTGTAATAAACGAAGCTTAAGAAGACAGGTTAGCATGGATAAATAAATGACTGAAGCCAAATGGTGCAGGAAGTAAGTTACTGGAACATTACTTCGCTGGTCTAACAATGTTTACAAATACACATGTACAGTGATGGATTGATTTAGGTCAGACTCTGAAAGAAGTGATGAGACCGTGAGCTTGTGACTCTTTAGCTTGTTTGCTGTTCCATTAGTGTGTGTATAGTCGACTATAGGTGTGTACCGTATTTCTTTAAACACCCAACATTTATTTTAGTTGGCTTCCAACTGCAGCGTTTAAACGAGGGTGGCATTTATTTGAGGGTGGTGTTTATTTGTTAAAGGTCTCTGTCCGTGCTTTAGGAGTGTGTACGTGTCTGACATCTTTTCAAGTGAACAGTACTTGATACATGTACAGTAGGCATTCCACACATACGCACTATGAGACATCATGTGGTGAAACAGTATCCGGGTAGTCTAAAGAAATGTTTGCCTCACATATACCTTCAAAGAAGTCGCACGATTTTTCCTTCAAATTTTGAGCAATACATGAAATGTGGCGTTTATTCGAGGACGGCATTTATATTTTTGTACTCTCGGCTGTAGCGTTTAAACAAGGGCGGCGTTTATTTGAGGGTGGCGTTTAATTGGATAAATACGGTATGTAAAGATGTCATACTGTCATACCAACTGAAAGTTGAAGTATTACACAATATCCTAACTATCGACTCTAGATTGTACGTTCTGATTAATTAATCGTCTACTGGAATTGATTGTTAGTATCGAGAGGCTATGGCCACAAGGAGACATTCCAAGAAGTCGAGCAAGAGCTTCGTGCCCGTTATGGCGGTCGAATTCTACCCAATCCAGAGTGGCTCTTCATCAATTGTGGAGGATGGATGGGCGGAATGTATATCTTGCACTCAAGTCTGACCGAGTATGTGTTATTCTTTGGGACAGCCATAGGCTCATCTGGACACTCGGGACGTTACTGGGCTAACATCTCGGACACAGTAATTGAAGGTGAGCTCGTCACTGTGTCTCAAAGTTTTGTTATTACTCATACTCATACTTGTAGCAATTGTCAGTCTATTAGCCGTAAATTCAAATAACATGTTTTCAAGAGATTCAATAATGGTTCATCGCAAAGAATGTAGGTTACTATGTGAGAGTGTAATGTGGTACTGACCATGGGCATAGCATCTAGTCAGACCACATGGAACAGACCGGACCGATTTTAGAAAAATGCACTTTTGCCAGACGCTTCCATTTTACCATGCCAGATATGACGACATTCACAATCATAGTAGAATGGGATATTTTGTTATGTTGTAGGTGAGTACACAAGGTGGCCTGAAGGCACTACTGATGCCATCAAGTTCGAAACGGGGGATACAATATACCACGTGCCGGGCGAAGTAGCTGCAGTCCATTGGAGTCCCAAAACTTGGATGGTGGAGTATGGACGAGGATTCGTGCCCTCCACGTTGGTATTTGCATTAGCAGACACACTGTTTTCAACCACTGATTTTGTCAATTTGTACAAGATCATCAAAGTGTACACCATCGGAATTATGCATGAGTTTTCAAACAACATTTTTGGAGTCTGATGCTAGACACTTAAATAGTATGAAAAAATAGAATAGTTAAAATGTACAATGTCGTGATATCGCTAACTTTCTCTTCCTCGAGTAACGCTATCATTGCGATGCGTAGAACTGACCAGCAAAGTAACTGTCTCTTGTGCTCTGTCTCTCAGTCTGCCGTTCGTGATAGGATGGAATTGGATCTCTTGCTGCCAAGAGAGTTCATTATTAGTGTTACTAAACAAACTTCAACTTCCATTTGTATTATATGTATTAGTTCATCTATTCCATTGAAGTTGAGATGCACACAATTTGGTAAAAGATGGTTAATTAATATAATACACAAACCTCACTGCCATTGGAATCAAATCCAGAGTGGAATATAAGGCAAAGTTTATGGTCGGACATCGTGCGCTAGCAAGAGGTTAACCCAACATTTTAAATTTTGGGCATGCATTCTTATTTGGTTTCTGTATTTATTTGCTATTAAAATCAAAACAAAAAATTTGGCTTGTTTACTGTTGTTTTGTTGCATGGTTATGGTTGTCGTGGTTGTCGTGGTTGTCGTGGTTTTAGTTAAGTAAGGCCTGTAAAGTAATGACATGAACTGATCAAGAGATGAGCAAGCTAATTATCAAGAGCATGTTGTTGTTCAACAAACAACTTAGCTACAGGCACCTGGCCCTCCCACCATTTGTCCTATTGACTGCAGCTAGTGCAATAAATGGTGCTTGGGGCAATAAATATGATATTGCTCTAAAACGTCATTTTGCACTCACGCATCTGGAATTCGTCAGATCTTGCCTGCTTCTGTCAGTTGCCTGGACTTTTGGGTCGCTCATTGCTTCCCTACCAGTACAGTGGTACCATCCATGCAATAACTATTATGCCTTGACTATGCAATCATGTAGGTACACGTCAAAATATTGGTCGGTCATGAACACCAGTTGGTCGGTCAATGTGACCGATGACCGACCGTTATATTCCACTCTGAGATCTGATTATTAATTTCATCAGTTGATAAATCAATTTGCATATTTTATTGTAATATATGTAGGTATGTATAGCAGACTAGCAAGCACGAGTTGTGTGTGCTAGTAATGGATCAACATATCACAGTGATGAAGCTCATATGAGCAATTAATTGTTTGATTCTATATGAAGGCTTACCTGCATCAAAAACACGAAACTGCCTCTATTTGCCTGCATGCTCACCACAGATATTTAGTGTGCACATACACACACACACACACACACACACACACACACACACACACACACACACACACACACACACACACACACAAACACAAACATGCGCGCGCGCGCATGCACACACACACACACACACACCAATACAAATTTGTACTAGTATGTACTTAAATGTCCTTACCATGAACAAGTCTTTCCATGCTTTAGCCACACATGCCTCAAACTTGCCCAGCTCATACTCTGAACTGAAGAAAAGTAGCCAACATCCAGACTTATCGGTGCCCGAAAGTCCAAAGTTCTATCAAACCCCCACAATCACAAGTACAGAATTAATACAATAATTTAATGAATTTTTCAGACTCATTACCAAGACGGCATACAATGGACTTTCAGGATCGTAGTTTATGTTCGAAATATCAGAAATGTCACAATAAGCTAGTCGTTCAGGTGACCGGTCGGTGTGATATTCATGAAAAAGACAAATCTGCACAAAACCTATTACATCATGTTAGGAAAATACAAGAGTAGCATCAGAATACACACGTTTGAAGACAGGACACATAAACTACAAGCTGTATGAGAAGCCTGCACCTCATTGGCTCCCTGTAATAGAATCACCAAGTTACTGCATTGTAATTGCTCATAATGAGTCGTGATGGGATGCCTACCATGCCGGCACAGGCGACAGCCTCACAAATTGCTTGAAGCCATTTGCCCATAATGTCTACGTTGGGAGCTGCTAGAATTAGTGAATCTATGCTCTTGTCCATTGAAATAATCTAGTTGGCAGTGAATCACAAAAATGTGTGTAGAGTTAACACACACACAGGCAAGCACGCGTGCGCGCACACACACACACACACACACACACACACAGGCAGAGGGAGAGACAGACAGACAGACAGACAGACAGACAGACAAACTCTGAGTGCCTCAGCAGCTGCATGTTGTTCACAAGATTGAACCAAAACACTGTTTTCTGGATTGACAGCAGACCTGACATATATGTAGTGGATCCTGACTCCGGTAAAGAAGTGGAGTTAGACATCCCTTTGGCACATCCATGGGCACTTGACACTCTTCCAAAGGCAGCCCTAGAAGATGGGACAGCAGCAACTCGAAGAGAAATGCTGAAAAATGACAAATATGCCAAAAAGGCACATTGGAACTACACTGAATTTCATTCCTCTGGTGATAGAGCACTTCGGTCGGTGGGGGCAAGAGGCCCAAAAATATCTCAACCAGCTCTCATCAACAGCAACGTGGACAACTCAGTGCAGACAAGATGAGTTCAAGTACTGGCGAACACGATTCTCAATTGCGATGCAGCAGTGCAATGCAAGAGTGTTACTGCAGAAGATGAGCAGAGTCCAGTATAGTGGTGACTCAGTTGGTGCCATTAGTAACTCTGTTAGCTTATTGTCAACTGTTTGACTTAGACGTACTGAGGGACATCTTGGGTCCTAGTTCTCTTAGAACTTGCTGATTCTTAGCGTAGACTGTAACAATGTCTTGTATAAGAAATATATGTATTGACAGACAGACAGACAGACAGACAGACAGACAGACAGACAGACAGACAGACACACACACACACACACACACACACACACACACCTCAAACGCATTAGGTCTATCAACATCAGTGCGCCTTCGAACACCACCACATTTTCCTGCCCTATAAACGACAGGACAAGAACTTGTGCACACCGTCATTCAAATATTACATGTTGTTCTACATACCGTAGAGAGAAGATGCTCTTACACTCTCTGTCTGCCTACACACAGCACAAAGTGTGAGCAGCAACACAACAAATATACAGTAGACCATCAAATAATTGCAAATTCAGAGAGCCAAAACCAACAGTGTAAAGAAATGCACCTCCAAACACTTATGCAACACAAAATGTAATAAATTAAATTATGTATGTAATGGCTAGGCTAGTAACTACTATTACCTGATGCATCTAACAATGAAAGATGCAAATAGATCAATTACTAGTACTGATAACTTCATAACACACTATGCTGACGTGGAGAGAGATACATTGACAAATAACACAACGATACAGCAAGACACAGAATCAGTTGGTTTATTCGTTTTACTCCAAGGGCATACGTGTGGTGTGGCCTCTGCCATCGCGTGACAACAACTGTAGCACAGTACAAAAACAAAGCCTAATGTCACATGTTGTCCACATAGTGAGTGTAATTTCTGCAGTAACATGTTTCAGCTAGATTCACAACTGCAATGAACTGTAGAGATCGATTCTCAGTTCTCACTGCAGATTGACTTGCCTTTAGTAGGCTCTGGGTTGCTTGAGTTGTTTTCTGTGCTACGTGATTATTCTGTGTAGTGCTAGTGGACTCTCAAAGTTACTGAACTTTTATAGTTAGTTACCTCACAAGCACTGCATTACAGATCTTAGCTTAAGGTAAACGTCAATTGACAGACAGACAAGCAGACAGACAGAGAGGTAGACAAACAAATAGCAGACTGACAACCCAAACACCTACAACTCTCAAAGCCTTAATCCTAAAACACCTACCTTGCTGCCATATTGCATCATTAGTCCATTCCTATCAAAGACAAGAACACTTTAATTAAGACACAGTGCTAGAAGCATCTCTTGCCAATAACCGACCGAATATCAAGAACAAAGTAGTCATCTTGCCAATATGAAAATGTCAAAATTGTAGACTGCACCGACAAAAATCCATTCATAACAGCTGAAAAGTGGATATTTAAGCAAGGAAACAACAACGATCTCTTGCAAAGTAGTCTTAACCTTTGGGACTTACAAAGCTGTTACTGGTACCGTCAATAGGACCCGGTGCATCTCCAACTGGTTCCCAATTGACAAGACTGTACAGCAAAATCTGAGATGGCTGCAGAAATAATAAATTAGCAAATAAACATACTAAACATGTTAACTACAGTAGACAGTAAAAAAGTCTCATGTAGTAAACAACAACTAGAGATATCAAAAGTACCCCACAATATGTTACTCAAGTCTCTTTATGTACGGTAAAGCAATTTTTCATGTTATATTTACATTCTAGCATTCATCAAACGACTACACTTTATTAAACAACACTGAACGCTTGTGTGCTTCTGCAAGGGAAGGTGTTCAACTCATGTGAGATCAACAATAACCATACCTCAGCTGTCTTTGACACTCGAGCAAAAGTTTTATGAAACGCTGTCAAACGAGCTTCATCTGACGTCACTACAACCAGTCCCCGACAAGCTGCATCTGAAGACACGGCTTCTTGGATTGTGTTAACCAATTGCCTATGAATCCAAACAACAGTCACGCACCACAACTTGACAATCACTGCTGTTGTCAATGTAAAACCTGAAATTTCAGTATGTGTCTCTAAAAGCCATTCAATAGAATAAACGAATGGAAGGTTATCAGAGAGAAACCATTTGGCATGCACAGTCAGCTGTGGAGATGTAGCTAAGACAACAATCTCCAAGACACAAACCAGCAGATGTGCTTGACTTCAATTTACTTATTATTATGTATTGAATTGGCTCAAAAAAAGAACGGTACACAAACATGAGTACACCTTCGATTATTCAGACCTCGATTATCCAGACTTTCGATTATCCGGACAAATTGTGTGTCCCCGACTTTTTGCGTTCCCGAATAAAGGAACTATAATATACTTCACTTCGTACTAATACGACAGCCTCTCACAAATGAGCGAATACATAACAGACTGCGTAATAATCTAATAAATAGACAGCTGTTGATGACTCTTCTAGTGACATGAATGTACAGTAGGGGAAAACAGAGTGTGGTCTTGTACAGTGGAAGAAAATTAGTTGATATTATCAACTTTTGTATATCTGAACATTCGAATATCTGGACTTCTAACTTGTCTCCGGAGAAGTCTGATAATCGAGGGTGTACTGTACTAACAACAAAAAATAGTTAACAAAATCATTAGTCATTAATATAAACACTACTGTCACTAAGTGCACACATCTGCTACCCAGATATGCAACTTTGTACCTAAAATGTTTACGACTCGTTTTCAATTTGGATGCATTAGCATCACAACCAAATTTAACATCTTCTCTAGTTTTACAACGTTTGTAGTACCTGGCAACAGGCTCATTGCCCAAAATGATGCTACACGCCTTCTTCTTGTCATTAACAATCGATACAGTTTGCCAATTGATGCTCACCTAGAAGACACCAAGACAATGTCACATAATCTATTTTCAGTACGTTTCACACACTACTCTGATATTTAGGTAACCTGCTCACACACTGAAATTCAACAAATTTCAGTTTTCTAAATTGTTACAGAGTTCCAATTTCCCTAGTCTAATTGCGTAGTGTAAGATTAGTTTCTGCTGTTAATCAACTAAAACTGGATAAAATCTAAAAACAGTAGCAAACCCTTAATTAACTCCAAATTCTGTGATTTCAAGAATAGAACACTCAATTTTTTTGCAAATTGTAAAATTAGTGATGGATGTAGTTTCGTTGTTGGTGCTAAATACAACTTACCAGTCAACATAGACTAATGCACCTACCTCACTGTTCACATTGCCAAACTAAATCGTTGCCATTAGAACAGACAATCTATTCGGAGGACATGCACTACTGCAAATCAACCGCAACTTTTACTAAACACAGTATATATCAAAACCCGTGTAATTCAATCTGTCGTCACTGTACAAACCAACTCAGTTCAGCACTACAACAAAAACGAGTACAAATACACTCGTACGTATGTACGGTCATCAGCCAGAAGACTACTATACCCTAAGCCAAGATATCCGAGCCTCGGGAAATGAATTCTATTGCATGGAAGTCATTTTTGAATTAAACCATGGTCTTATGTAAAAGTTATAATTAAAACAATCTCTGCAATCCCTACTCCAATGCCTGACTGTATTGAGTGTGTTACACTAAAAACAGCAGTCTACTACCAGTACCTCCAAATGGCTAAGAGATTGATAAGGAAGATGCTGTAGAGTGTCAAACCGTCCTCCCGTGCCATCTACAAATGAGAAAGGACAGTCAAAAACCAAGAAATGCAACATACCTCGGACACAAATGACAACTACCTGTACTGAGCACATAAACTGCATCATCGGTGACAAGTATATACGCAGACTGATAATCACTCTTTCCATGACAGAGCATAACAGTAAACAGCTAAAAAGAATCTCTATACGCTTTGAACAACCGAGACGTTCTCATTTTATTCTACTTTAATCAAATTCTCTTCTTCCTTGTCAAGGACTTCCAACCTCAACATCAACTGAACGTTCTGGTCAATTCTGCAAGATCAACAAATATTTTGTAATTTAACGTATGGAGTTAATACGAAGTGATGTACTCAATATCTGCTGAATTACAGTCACCATCCATACGTGAAGGCCGAATTGGTCTTCCACCAGCACGTACTAAAAAACACATCTTCACAAATCTATCAAAAACATTTGACTAAAAAGGGTATGTTTAGACTTGATAAGTAAGGCAAGAAAAGTCATTGTGCAACATTGATATAAATTACAAATATTCACACTGCTTTATGTACAGACCATAACTAATTTCTGCCTTTATCTATAATTAATTTAAGAAGTACACATGTATATAATGTTATGCTAGTTGGGGCATGAAAATAAAAACCAGCCATGCATAGTCTCCCTACCCCTGACTGACACCCAATCAGGAAGCAAAATCCTTTTACATTAGACATGCATAAGCATGTCCATTTGCATCAACAAAACTGTTCTACTTGGTAATGTAATCCACGTCTGCTTGCAATCAGTGTATTTGTTGATTCTGATTGGTTTACAAGTCTCTCACCACAGCGTACGTGTTAACGTCAAACACAAACAAAGACCAACATCTTTCCTGATATGATTATGACTCCATAATAGAAAAACAATTAGTCATAATAATACCTTCTAGAATCTTGTCTTCCTCATTTGCCTCTTGATGTCCATCATCCAGATGCATGTGTCTTCCATTCACATCGCCATTGGTATCTGCAACAGTGGCCACCTCAACGGCATTATCAACCGCAGACTCTAATATCAACTGCTTCTCCATTTCTTGAGACACGTGCAAGATATCCCCCTCCTCGTTAAGCCCTTGTGTAATCTCTTCATTTTTTTCCTTACTTGATTCGTCAGATTGCGGCAAGATTTCTTCTTTAGATAATATATGCTCAACTACTGAAGTGTTTTCAGAATTAACCAGTTGTTCATTGTTTGTATCACTTTCATCCCGACTGCTTTGAGAAATAGGTTTGTGCAAAATAGGGTTTTCATCTTGTCTCTGTTCTTTCCCATCCATTCTTTCTAAAGTGTCCTCACTGTTGGCTGTATTTACTAAGTCTCTTGCCTCTTCAGTACAGTTACAATTATCTCCAGCTTCGTATGCTAAATCTGTTTCAGATTGCTTTGTTACAACAACATCACTACTGTCATAAGTAGTAACTTCAGAGTCAGGGCAACGTAGCAGCTCCTCACTAGTAGCCACTGACAACGATTCAGCTGCTCCATCAATAAAAGATTCTGTACCAATTGTGAATCCAGATGTCTGACTGTCACCTGCAAAGTAAAATATTGCACGAATGCTACAGGTTCAACACTCAATCTGAGTACCTTCATTGGTGTTTACACTGACATTGTCGCCATCAGAAGTCTTCCCTACACCCTAGACACAAAGCACAAACGTTAGACTACACCGACACAACTTGCCACTTCTAGTTCAATTGTTTTACTCTTTTCCCCCAACATTCTTAACCATTCACCCAGTGTCAGCTACAATTTGACACTGCATAATGGCCAAATAGAACATGCACATACATGAAACATGCACACACAAATCTAAGTGCCTGCCTGTGTAGGTGTCAGTCTGAATTCACTTATACAAAGACACAAGCGCGCGTGCACACACAGACACACACACACACACACACACACACACACACACACGTGTGCACAGAACTGCATCAACCACACTATCCAGTATCAGGCTATACAACAAGGAAGTGGTATTGTACAACCCTCAATCACAAGAATTACTTATTGTGCTGTTTCCTTCGATTATGTTCCTGGCCACCTGATCCTTCAAAGATCTTCATGTAAGTGGTAAACCAGCCCACCCCGTGTAACATGATTCAAAAATTTCTTACAAACTAAGCAGATTTCCCAAACTCATCACTCTAGTTGTGACCTAATGTAATCTTGTGTCTGTCAATGAGTGCAAAGGTAATACAGTAGATACATATTTCCAATAAATAGTGATACATATGTTTTGCTGCTAACCACACTACAATGTGAAATACCACAACCATATTTAGAATTGATCAAGTAACAAAACGACACACAACTGATGTCCAAAATATGATTCAGCCTTTTACAAAATTAAGACAACCTACAGCAAGTCACATAGACCTGACAATCTGACCACTTGTTATTATGTAAAGCTTGCCTGTTTCTCAGGCACTTAAAATGTAAAATCCTATCCACAAAATGTTTATGCTGCAAACGTTTATCTTGCAAACATTGCAAAATACATAAAACAGCTGCTATTAAATTTTCTAGTCAGATTTAACGTTCTGTTTGTCTATCAAAAGTTCCAATCCTCTTGGTGACGAGCAGCTCAGTTGACGAATCATCTCCTTCATAGTGTTCTCCGGCTGGTAATCATTGACTTCCGATTCTATGTAGAAGGGATCACTAGCTACTGGCTCATTGTCTGGATTAGCAAACTCTTTCAAGTAAGGATGAGACAAAGCCTGTTCAGCACTGATTCTAGTCTCCGGATTAAATGTGAGCATTTTGTCTAGTAAATCTAGAGCCTCAGATCTTGCTGTCTGTAGATTCTGTGGCAATGCTACGATTTCTCTTGGTTGTCTTGGTAGAATGGGGCTGTCCACTCCCTTGTGTCTAAGATACTCCAAATCTCTGCTGTCTAGTCTAACAGTCTGGAGAATCAATCTAATCTGGTCATATTCGTTACTCCCTGGAAACAAAGGCTTTCCTCCTAGAAGCATCTCAGCGAACACACATCCAACAGACCACATATCAATCTTGTTCGTGTAGTCCTTGGGTGTCAGCATTACTTCCGGAGCTCTATACCACTGAGTACAGACCGTCTCTGTCAGGAATCCTCCATGGTAATAGGCACTGTCGAGAACTCTGGCTAATCCGAAATCGCAGATTTTCAAATCAAGTGTCTCTCCATCAATGAGCACATTGCTTGGCTTAATATCGCGATGAATAACATTCGCAGAATGAATGTACTTCACTCCTTTCAACAGATAATAGAGAAATATCTTCACATGATCCTCATCCATTGTGCTGCGTTTGAACAAGTGACCCAAGTCTGTAGGCATCAGTTCCTGCACTACATAAACACTGTTGAGATTTTCCTCATCAAGATCTCCGTAACTCACAACTTCATGTACGCACACAACATTCTGATGTCGCAGACGCTTCAAAATCGTTATTTCTCGTAGGGCAGCGCGAGAGCAACGAAGACTTAGCTTCTTAATAGCTACACGTTGATTAGAGAGCGTATCGAGTGCCGAACACACAACGCTGTGGCCTCCAGAGCCGATCAGTTCGAGGTTAGTGAAGTGAAAGGGAAGGTGAAAGTCATGGCCACCTACAAGTGAACTACGGAACCCTTCCATGAGAGAGACGCGAGAAAGAGACAAGACGACTACGCGCTCTTGTTCGTTTGCGAATTGGAATGACAGGATTTCACAATCGACCGTAATTAGAAAATGCAGAGTGGGCACCTGACTCAACACTTCCGGGATATTGCAAAGACGTAACAAGCAAACCTAATTAGATTACGTGCGCAAACGTCAGCTAACAAGAAAGCGTGCACTCCCACAACTCTAGTCCGCTTCATTGTACAAATGCAAATTTAAGAGTCTTTGCTTTCGTACCGAGCTATAGGTAAAACATGGTTAGAAATAGGGATAGTGTAGCAGATAGTACATTACGTAACGGAAATCAAACAGCAAATCCTGCGAATACTAATTAGCAGTAAAACTCTGTAAACCACTGCCAGTTTGCAGTTGGTGTTACTGTATTGTTGACAGGAATGTTGTGGTGGCGGTGGTGGTCCTCACGAATTTGTGATATCATGAGCCTCTAGGTTCTTCTCTCTATTTATTCAATTAATTAAGCTCCTGGTGGTATTCAATGACCCCTAGACGTAGAAACCACGGAACCACTGGGCCATGACCCCCAATAAGCAGCCTATAGTCACTATCACCTACAAGTGAAAGAAAACGAGGAGCTCCAACAACAATACAAAAGCACTTGCGCGCAGACGTCCTGGGTACACGAGGTTACGGCATTGATGATGGTGAGTCCCCACCTGGATGGCATTCCTACGCCACTGAATGTTAGAGTAGACTACTAGTAGTCATACTCCACTTGATAACGTCATATGTACTGTACTGCACCTCTTTTCTAGTCTCGCGTCCCATCAGATTTCTACAATTAAATTTGCAGTGCTTTACAACCTAATGTCTACGAATCGTAAAAACACAATCCGACTGAGATTTTCTACACGTGCTTGGTACGTTTATCAACTCCTTGTAGTTCCAAATGGTAGATACAAGTGTCTGGAAATTTACCAGTTGTGTGTAACAGAAGTTCAAGCTAACTGATCAAAACACCAATTCTCACATCAACCATGCATCTTTCGTAGAAGAGAGAACCAAGTGTTTTGGAGTCCTAGTATTCCAATCAAAATGTGGCAAATGGTGATGCACATCAGAGCAGAGACAGTCACATTTCCAACAATAAACAACTCACATGTCCAAGCGCAATCAAGTTCAACACATTCTCACAAAGCTCCAATGAGTGTATTACACTCATAAACATGATTTGTGTTATGTCCAGAAATAAGCTGACAAGCTACCATTTGAATAGTATATATTAAACTACAAGATTAGATCTAAAATTTATGCTAAAGTGTGGTGTGTGTGTGTGTGTGTGTGAGAGAGAGAGACTGTACTGTGCCTACACTGTATAATACAACCATTTAAACTGATTACAATACGAGTTTTGCTACATTTGACATACCTGCATGATACCTTTTGTTTCAAGGCGACTGTTAATTAAGCCATACTGATTCACAATGTAATGAAAAACCACACGTGCGCACACACACACACACACACACACACACACACACACACACACACTACATAAAACTTGCTGTAAAACATTTTATTTAACTAGCAAAAACTCCAAATGCAAAAAACAACAAAATAAAAATCGACTACACATAACCTCTACGTCCCTTTG
This sequence comes from Corticium candelabrum, assembly GCF_963422355.1. Classification (NCBI taxonomy): domain Eukaryota; kingdom Metazoa; phylum Porifera; class Homoscleromorpha; order Homosclerophorida; family Plakinidae; genus Corticium; species Corticium candelabrum. The sequence goes on along the minus strand of NC_085091.1, from coordinate 7,754,437 downwards.
CCACCTCACCTGGTCAGCCTTCGATTTCTTTTTCTTTTCACCAGCTTGCCGTTTCTTCTTTCGAAATTTTGCTGGTTTCTTCATCAGATTTCTTACCTCCAACCTCACCATTGCTTCATCGTCACCTTGTTCTTCCATAAGGATGCTACCTCCATCGACTTGTTCTACCTCCACGACATCGTCGTTCTCTTGCATAACCTTCTCTATCCTTGCCATTCGCGACATTCGATTAGATTCATCACTTTCTAAAGAGTTCTTGAAGGATAACTCTTCCGTCTGTGTCTCGGCAGGTACTTCACAATTAGAAGTCGTTCTCACTCTTTCTACAACAGCTGTTTCTGCTTCAACGGCTGCAAACTCTTTCTCCTCGAACGGATTATGTAAGTTGGCAAACAACGATGCAGCTCGATTGAACACCTCGGCTGCTTTGATTTTAGCAGTGGTTGCCGTGGTGACAGTAAAGTCTTTCACAGATCGCGCCTTGCTTACTAGACTGTCAGAAATATTTTGATAACTACCGTCTTTCTTTATGCTTGATAGATCCTGAAGAGCATTCGCGGTAGAGTCTGAACCTAATGTGGCTACTTTGTCATCACAATCCTCAGCGACTAAGAATTCGAATGGATTCACATCGCTACATTCCACAGATGGTCGCCGACCGAACAGATTCCTCAGCTTTGATACAACCGAGCTGGGAGTAGTGCCCAGTGATTCTTTCGCTTTGTCTCCAACTTCTTGTTCATTTGTATTTTCTGAAGACATGGCTCGTTGGATATCTCGTTTGCCAATGTGGCAATTATGGATGGAGATCAACTTGGTCGATGTCAGAGGTCCCATGTTAAGAAGACCGGCTTTTGATGGAGTAAACGCCCCATAATCGAAATACTCACAATCCTTAATAATAGTCACACGTGTAACACAACTTTCACATAAAGGTACCACGCACGTGCACCCACACACACACACACACACACACACACACACACACACACACAAACATGCACCCACACACGTGCACACACACGTGCACACACACATGCACACACACACACACGTGCACACACACACACACACATGCACACGCACGCACATGCACACTCACACACACACACACACACACACACACACACACACACACACACACACACACACACACACACACACACACACACACACACACACATTGGCATTACAATTGTCAATTCAAAAATGATGAAATCCAAACCAGCTGCGATAGTAAGTAGAACCGGAACTCTCTAGTAAAGATAGAAAATTGTGAAAGATAGAAAGCAGCAAGCTATCGTATACACAGAAGCCAATGTTGCCAAACAAATGCAATAAACATATAACACAACAAAATTCTCACCTGTTCGTCACGCAACAGAGCTTCACTGGAAAACGACATGATCAGCTGGTGCCAACAGTTAAACGATATATTCGTATACTTACGGCTGGTAATGCTTATCCAGCAGTGACATGTTTCCAGTGAAAAGTCGAAGGTAGTTCTCTAGTGCATTCTCATTCAATGCTTGATACAACCATGACCTCCCTATGTACAAAGAGTGTCGAAAAGCACACACTCACTATTGACTCGTAAACACAAGCTAGTGAACTGTGACTGCACCTTTACACATTGCAAAAATTTCAATACAATAAATGTAATAACCTGCCTGCTTGCCTACCTGTCTGTGTGTCTGTCATAATACATATATTTCATACATTGAAACTAGTACACTCACACTAAACTGTAAAACAAACAAGCAAGCCTGCAGGCCCTACGCTAAAACTAACAGTTTGTCTGTCTGTCTGTCTGTGTGTCTGTCTATCTGTGGCTGTCTGTCTGTCTGTCTGTCTATGTGTCCGTCCGTCTGTCTGTCTGTCTATCATCATATATTTTCAAACACAAGACTATATTACATTTCAGCAGAAAAGTAAGTACTTAAGTTCAAATGTACCTTGTCCATAATCTACACACTATACACTTCACTAAGAATGAGCTATAAACTACAAGCATGCAGCAACCCAGAGACAATTAGTGACTAAAAAACTGGGTGCAATAGGACACGAGCTTGTTGACACCATTACTGCAAAGTGCGAAACTCTTCTTCAGAAGGACTTTGGTGTTACACTTCTGTAGTTGTACTGAGAATCTCTTCCTCCAATGGTCTGTCTGTCTGTATATCTGTGTCTGCCTGTGTGTGTGTGTGTGTGTGTGTGTGTGTGTGTGTGTGTGTGTGTCTGTCTGTCTGTCTGTCTGTCTGTCTGTCTGTCTGTATATCTGTGTGTCGGTCTGTCTGTGTCTGTGTGTCTGTCTGTGTCTGTCTGTCTGTATATCTGTCTGTCTGTGTGTCTGTCTGTGTCTGTGTGTCTATGTGTCTGTCTGTCTTTCTGTCTGTCTGTCTTTTATTTCTTACATCAAACTATAATACAATTCTGCAAAGAACTACAGTAATACAACTAGACTAATGTTTATTGAAAGCTAACATTACAGCAAACTAAAACACTTATATATAACTAAGACTAATGAGGAAAAATTGGATGCTGAGAGAGTCAGGCCTCTCAGACCCACCGCACAACATGCTAAGTTTCTTTGATATAACTTGAACATTACATTTCTGTAATTGTACAGAGAACATTTTCCTCCAAAAGTCTAAAATTTCCGCAGCATTAGGTCTTCCTGCTTCATCTGATGAAAAGGCTGCCAGTTTCTGCAAAAATTTTCTCGCCTCTTCTCCCCATGAACCAAAATGTTCCATAACCAGTGAAACAACTTTGACTCCTGAGCCTCCAGGCAGTTTGTGTTGTTTGTACCTGGCCATCTTTCTGGTTTCTCTTCAATTAGCTGCAAACCCTGTTGCCTCAGCAGAGCTTGGGAAAACATCTGAGCTCCAAGCGTGTGCCAACGAGATGTCAAGATCAATATTAGAACCCGATTCAGCATCAAACATGATAATGTCAGGTCTACATTCAGAGTTAGTACACCTGTTTCTTGGCTCACGACAATGATGAATTCGTAGACTTCTACGGCACTCCGACCACACTCCAGCAATAGACTCAAGGGACCAAATAGGGCCTCCCCCTGTCTTGCAGGTAATTAAGTGGTATCCACTGTCGTCTAGTGGTGCATTGCAATTACAAGACTCTACCCATTTTGAAATGATGACAGGCAGACCCAATCTCACACGGAACGCCAAGCAAAATTCGCAAGGATTGAGTGCGAATCCATATGAAGTTGGTAGCGCATGCAACCATGCGCCTGCGCTCTTTACTTGAAGGGAACAAAACCTTGCTTCATCTCTTGCAGTTGGAGCTGCATCAACCAAGTGTTGGAAATCTTCTTTGAAATTAGACATGGACAATTGATGTTGTAGCTTTTTAATTCCTTTGTAATCTGAGATCTTCTTGTTTGTTGGAAGGTATGATCGAAAAGCATGTCCAACGAGGCTAGATGCATCACAAGTGAATTTGTCGATGATGACTTTCAGATGTGGGAAACGAGATGGTAGCTCAGATATGGTATGGGACCACGAAGCAACAAAAGCAGGACCAGCAATGGAAGATAGTGGGGTTAGACCAAATCCACCCACACAAATAGAGAGACATGCCTGTTTCCAGACCTGATCATTCACAAATGTTTCACCAAGAAGATGAACAACTGTTTTTTTAGGAAGAGTAATCATTCTGGATGATGACATACGCTTGGCAATTTCAGGAGGCAATATACCCTTAGCTATAGCTGAACATGCAGAGAAAAGGCATTTTGCTGTGTTCTCATTATCAATCAATACTTTAAAGTGCTCAAAACGCCATCCAGAAGGTCCAACACCAGACCCACGAGGAGATCTCCGTACTGCATCATAGAAAACATTTTCAGACAAATTGATAGCTTCGCTGTGGGGCGTGTTTAATAAATCGATACTCTTGACCCTAGGAGGATGTTTTAATGCCAGTTTCTTAGTTGTATCCGCTGTAGATGGAGCCAGACCAGAGCTGGTAAAAACTCTAGAGGCCCTTGATAGCTCTCCACAACACACAAGCCGTAAAGCAGCTGCACGACGGGCCTCTTTGTTTCCTTTAGTGGGTTTTGCAGCAAGAAAGTCTTCCAAACAGACAAGCTCCTCCCACTCCACGATAGGAATTTGTGATACACCTCCTTCATGTTCTTGATGACGTGCCGCCCTCCTCTGACGAGAGGCGTACGAATCATGTGAGGAATCAAAAAGAAAAGCTTCCAAGCTGACACATCACCAAGATCATCTTGAATTTTTTGTAATGCGAGCAAACAACAAGACTGGAAACATGAACGCACAGCTGGATTGATTGTTTGCACAACATGAGAAGGCGTTGCCGTTATGATTACATCAACTGGCAGATCTCTTATGAACTTCCAAGCCGTGGTCTCATGGTCCATAAGGGATATTCCAAGGTTATTAAATGATGGAGAGATGCCAGAGACTTGAGAAAGTGACAAGACAGATGAAGCGGAGGAGGAGGAGGAGGAGGAAAGACAACGCGCCGACTGAGAAGGCGAGGTCGCGACATTACTAAGGTGGAGACATTACTAAGGTCGCGACATTACTTCCGGAAGGTGTCGGATAGCCAGATGTCACCACTTTTGACCGTTGAGTTGGGCATTCAAAATCTTCGCGCTTTCTACACTGAGATTTATGTTGCCCTAATTTTAGAAACCATCTGCGACAGTCAGGGCACTGTTGGAGATTGAAGCAAACAATGAATTCTCCCGGAACTTGATTAGAATCATGACATTTACGAATATGGTGAAGGACACGCTGAAGAGTACCGAACGAACGACAGGGAGGGAATGGACATTTCTCAATCTGAGACATGACTTTGAAACAAAGAACAACTCGACAACAAGAAGACTAAGAAAATTGTGCAGTTGCTTACATAACATCCGGGATCTGCATGTCTGTCTGTCTATGTATCTGTCTGTCTGTCATGTTGAATAAATACAATAAATAACATCCAACACATATAAGCAAACTCAAAGTAAACATGCACAAGCAAAGGACAAACAAACAAAAAGAGGCAGATGGGTAGATGGACAAGTCAAAATTCCCATAAAAATCAAACATGCTCACCCCTCCCCAACAACAAACACCCACCCACAATTGCCTGTAGTCGACAGTACACCCATGTCTACCACATAACTAACTAAAACAATAACAAACCTCTTCCTAAGTCAGTTGTGACCGATGTAAGATGGTTGATCAAATGCAGTTCATCCTTCCGCGTGTACTCCACTACATATGCCCAATAGCCGGCCTCGAAAGCTTTGATGCTGTAAGTAAAACCACAATAATCAGAATAAAGAATGAATCAAGACAAACGATATGAAATACATACAAACATACAAGCTGACAAAAAACTACTATACAAACTTGTTGCATATGTATGAAAACCATGCATACTATACTTGAGTTACAAATCAGTGAGAATACAATTGAGCTTCTCACACACACATAAACATTAAAAACTACTGTACATAATCACGTACTGTAAATGTCCAAAAAATCCCACCTGATTAACAGGCCTGATGTGATTATACAATAGAAAATATGTTGAAATCAATGAAAAGCCTAACATGCGTTAAAACCGTGGTTAGATAACGCGCATTACCCTTGTAAATTTAAAAAGATGCTCAATTGCGCATGCGCACAAGCTTTGCAACCACGTGGTCCGCCATCTTAGTACGCCTTGTCCTCCCCCTCCCCCCCCGACCTCAGCATTGGTCTGGCAACCAAGGCAAACCCAACTAAGTTTCGTATAATTGCATAGGGTCGATCAATATCTAAAGAACAGGCTTCAGTACAGTAAACTAAGATCAGCCATGCCTCTGGATACAAATTAGCTATTTAATTGTCTATGCCATAGAATGGAAGTATGCACTAGTGAAACGTCGGCAGAAGTACACTTTTCAAAGAGTAGGAGCCACGGCCCCTGCCACTCCGATCCTGCATTGTCAGTCTACGGTTCTGCATCTGTTGCACATAATTTTGCCAGGCATCATTTGAAGAATGCAATCACACAATAATCACTCAGCCCAAACGACAGTACCTGAGTTCTCATTCGGTAATTTCTTCCGAAATAAATAAATGCCTGTGCTCTTATTCAAGACCTTGTAACACAGCCAGTACACACTATGAAGTACTCGACTAATGCCTAGTTGACCAATTTATCGGAACAATTTCTATACACTCTTTCACTCGCTAACAAAGACATCTAATTCATACTCACATACAAATCATCTGTCCACTCTACAAACATTGCTACACTCCTCTCTTGTTTCACAACTAGTGGGCTACACGTCCACACGATTTTGTTGTTAATCGTCCATTGAAATACCTACTAACTACTGACTTACGATGACTTAACAATGGCCTAGCTACATTCACAACTATAATCACATACACACTGCAGGGTCTCTGGTCGACCTAACAACCTTGCATGCCAACATCATACAATGAGCACAACAATGTATAACTAACTAGCTGCATTGCCCGGTCTTCGTCCGGTTAAAAGGTAAATCACACGAATTATTGAATGAAGTCCAACAATCTATAGTAGTTGAGCAAACTCTTTCTGGATAGACTACCTTTTTGTTTTTCTATCATTTGCCAAAATTTAAAAACTGGAGCTAGAACCAACCTATAATAATATATACTCTAGAACAGGCTACATAAAACTGGTCGTGTGCAAAGCGATGAAGGAGACTTATGGCAGAGCAAACAGCTACAGAAACAGGAAACTGTTTGACTAACCAGCCTTGCATTCCAACACCATACACAAACACACAATTAACTAATTGGGCAAGACAGACTGAGTGTCACATACAAATGACGCCATCAGTCTACAGTCTCCACACTAGACAACAGCCCAAACGGACTCGCCAACGACTCCTTCACGGAACTGTCGACATAACCGAATGTATTCCGTCAAGGACCGTCGACATCGACCAACACGTCCTGTTGGTCGGTTTCGCTCACCCGTGCAGTAGAGCGTTGTCTAGATGCTCGCAGAGCCTCTGCAACTCGGAGTGGCCGTTGGCAATGGGATTGGCTGCGGGAGAATCGGAAGAGAACTGCTCTTTCTGAATCTGGAGAGAGAAAACAGAATGCATGACCAACAGACGACAGATGGACTTTTTTTATACTCGACCTCTTTTACGGCTGATGATATCTGGTCGAGAATGTAATCTTTCCGAGCAGAGACGTCGTCAGTTCCCGACTTCGCCATTGATGGACTGGGAGCACGTGACTTGCTGTCAGTTTCAAATTTGTAAAGCGCGCTAAACGTCACTGTGTCTTAATTTCTGTTCCGTCACGCAAAAGCAATCGAGATGCACTCGTCATCACAAATGCAATTTAGTATTCATGAATTTTAGAAATACTATGACTTGAAAAATTTTGATGGTGTGTGTGTGTGTGTGCGTGTGTGTGTGTGTGTGTGTGTGTGTGTGTGTGTGTGTGTGTGTGTGTGTGTGTGTGTGTGTGTCCCATCATTTTGCTTTCTCGGTGTTTTTCTCAATTCTTACTCTAAATTTTCATATCCAAGCAGCTATGCTACATACGTGCTACTCCACTGCATCACTCATTGTCAAACTGTTTGTCTGCACATCCGACTGTTCTTGCTCTTCCACTCTTTGTTCACTCCCTTGCTGCTCTTCTTCTTCTTGTTCTTCAATTTCTTCTTGAGTTTGCTCATGTTCTTGCTCCAAGCTTTGCTCTTGTTCAAGATCCTGTTGCTTCTCCTCCTCCACCTGCACCTCTTGCTCCTGCCCTTCCTCTTGCTGCTGTCGCTTTTGCATCTCTTCATACAATGTTGCCTCTCGTATTTGCCCTTCCAGCTCAGCAATAGCTCGTTCTATCTCAAAGTTTTTAGATACCAAGGCGAACCAACTAAAACAAACACAAACAAAATACATTCAGAACAGAACATGATATACAATGACACTGTTGTGACCACAAGTACAAGGTAAGACAAGCATACGTGCTTTCCAGTTGCTGTATTTCTGCTCCAGCCTTTGTCTACCAGACAAATGTAGTACAGCTCAAACCACCATATACTAGATGATTGTAATAGCAAACCTGCTCACTCTTTCTCTGCCAGTTGATCTCTTGAATTTGCATTCTATAACATACCAGACATATGGTACTGGTGTACTGTACTATACAATGAAAACCAACTACAAACAGACAGTTGAAACAATTCGGAATGTGACACAGTACTGTACCAATGCAATTGCCTGCTGCACTGTCGATATCGTTAGAGTACATTAGATTCAATTAGTGTTACACTCTTAAACATACATAACACAACACAAATGTGTACATAGGTGCATGTGTTCACATGCATGTACACGTGCGCACCGCATGCACACCCACACACACACACACACACACCCACACCACACACACACACACACACACACACACACACACACACACACACACACACACACACACACACACACACATGCATACACAACAACAACAACAACAGCAACAACAACAACACAAGCTTAGGAGCCTCAGTAGCTATCAACCTACATGACTAAACCTCTAAAATTAGTATCCACGCTCCTAATTAGCGACACGAGTATCTAGGTGTAGATGGAGCCTTTCTAGATAAGACCTGATTTAATTTGAACAACTGACAATAAATAAAGGTAAGTTCTAGTCTACTCTAAACACACAGTGGCGGATCTAGAGTGTGACACAACAGACACACCTACCCCTTCTGAGACAAGAAGTACAGTACACAGAGAACCATCAAACAGTCAGAAATCTCCAGTTTCTTGATGGTGTTTCAACCGTCAGTAGCAGATGAGTACAGCTAGCAGTAATGTCGGGTAAATAGCCAGTGGAAGGATCTCCAATCACATACAAATTTCGGGGAGATGTCCAGGTTGGACATGTATTGTTAATTTGGTTATCAGTCAGTAATTTTTTTGTCTTGTGATGTTACATTGCCAGTAGCCTACTGTAGTACAGTGTGTCTACCCCTGGATCCGCCACTGAACACAGCTAAATCACAACACAACAGATCACGTAGTAGTCATGAGCATATTACCGC